>NW_027359516.1:213256-356605 GCF_012295235.1 Primulina huaijiensis | reverse complement strand
AAAAACCTTATAGGCTTTTATACTTGTCGTATCCCTTACCGGGAGTGTGGGATGTCGTCTTAACATCCTCCCAGGATTTATAACAAGTTTTTGAAAAAATTATTTTTATTATTTCTAACAATAACATTATATTATATATTACATATATAAACAATAAATAAATAACAGTAAAATAAATATTATTACTTTTGTTACCTTTTTCTTCTGTTCGGAGCTTGGAAAAATATGGAGGACTTTTAGAGCTTCGTGCTGATAACGTGTTGTGAAAAAGTAAAAATTTACGGTAAAAAAGTAAAAATCTCAAACTCTCAAAATTATCACACTACACACTTTATAATATTTTTCTCTCAACTCAATTGTGATTTTCTTCACAAATGAGAGATCTATTTATAGAAAATTTTTACAAATAATCCAAAAATAAAATACATCATTACCTACATCATCACACACTAATTTTCAATATTCAACACCTAATTTTACCTAATTTTCAACATTCAACATTCACATTTTCAACACAAATATTTAACACATTTTTAAATAATTTTTCAACAATATATATATATATATATATCTGTGTGTGTGTGTGTGTTATACATATGTATATATTGTATATAATAATAAGACTTATTAAAAAAAAATTGGAGTCCCTGGATTACAATATAGATATGACTATACATGTATCTCATTACATTCCAGCAATGTATGCGTCTGATATGATTGGTTAAGAGAGTAAATCGTTGAGCTACAATAGCTCGATTCTTGAAATATTGAACACCGATGAATTAAATCGATTTTGGTTTTCAAATCAAGCGGAAGACAATCGAAATAATCCTTCGTAGAAATCGATTAAATATTTTGTAAAAAATTTAAAATATATGCAAGTTGAATGAATATAAATATTTTGGTTAGGTCCCAACAATGATATATCTATTAGACACAAGAATATGACCGTTTGGAAAGTTTCTGTACTGTTTCTGAAATTGCAACGGTCAAATTCGTCTTGTTGGAAGCCTAAACTGGTCAAATGGTTAACTTTGGTCAACTCAGCTGGTCGTTTAGTTCAACTAATCGTTCAGTTCTGTTGGTCAGCTGCTGGTTCAGTTCAGTTCAATTGGTGAGGCTCAGTTCAGCTGGTCTGGTTTAGTTCAGTTTCAGCCGGTGTGTTGAAATCAGCCTAGGTAATTTCAGTTTGTGCATCAACATCAGCTTCATCGTCATTTATCAACATCTTAAGCTTCGATTCAGTCTTCAACATCTGAAAATGACTTTTAGATCACCGTCTTATATTTCCAACGCATGCTGAATCGCTTAATTTCAATAATCGAGCTGAGAGATATGACCAAAATACCGCAACTGCTCAAACCCAACTGATTGCTGTTTTCGTGCAATCAGTTAGGTTATTCAGCGATCAGTTAGACCTAGATAACATCGGATTTTGTCCAACTGACGTGATATACGATTTGTTTCAAATTGAGCTTTCTGATCCGTCCAGTTGGCGGATTGTCATTTGAATCATTTAGCTGAGAGATATCAATTAAAAACCGAAACTCGCCAGAAATTCAGTTGGGTTGAATTCAGTATTTGTATATCAACAAAAAAAAAAATAATCATTGTTAGATAAATATTTTAGTATTTGTATATCAACAACAAAAAAAAAAGATAAATATTTCAGTATTTGTATATCACTCCTAATATTATCTCTACTTTTTTAATCTTCAATACTGTTTTTACCTATATTTTGAAATGGATACTTGGGGTCATTTGGTGATTTTACTTTGAAATTAAGACAGATAGAACATAATTTCCTATGCCTGATTTAGATGAATCACTGAGATTAATTTATTTTATTATGTAAAATATGATAACTAAATTGTATATTTAAAAAACAGAATGACACACATGATATTTACATATTATAATAAATATAAGTAATGTACGTGTCTCGTCAACTAGTTTATATTAAAAGTAGTACACATATGTTAAATAGTTACATTGACATGATGTTTGACATCTTTGAATATCAAATTTTATCTATTGAAGTCTTGTTAATGAATATTTAAGAAAAATAAAATAAACATATTAAAAAAATTGTATCATATCTTGATATAATTTAAAAATTCACAAAAATTATTGTGAGATTATCTCAATAGTCAATTTTATATAACGAACATCTTATTTGACTCGACTCGACTCATAAAAAAAACATTAATTTTCATGAATCGATTTATCATACAAATATAAATCCATAATTTTTTTTAAGACTAATTGGATGAAACGATAGATGGACCAAATCAACATATTTGACCCAAGTGCGTTCCCCGTTAGTTCTATTCCAGTGGACCGGACCCAAACCCGTCCGCTCGAACTAAAACCCTATTTCTTTCATTCACAGATGCAACTCCATCGTAGGAAACAGACGCGGTTAAAAAGAAGGTGATTCCTCTTTCCCAACTCTCTGTGCCTACGTATTTCAGATCCATATTGTGCGACTGTTTGTCCATTCCGATTGTTGTGCTTGGATCTTGTTTATCTGCCTCTTGAATAAGTGTTTGCTGTGTAAATCTCTATCACGTTTTAATTGGTATTCCTTTCTGCAATGTTCTTGGTGTAGAGGGATTTTATTAATTTGATTTTTAAAGGAAATTGGAGGACAGACAGCAGTATTGATGTTAATGCTTGAGTGAAATTATGATTCTTGAATTGAATAAGTGTTTGCTGTGTAAATCTCTATCACGTGTAGAGGAATTTTATTAATTTGATTTTTAAAGGAAGTTGGAGGATGGACAGCAGCATGGATGTTAATGCTTGAGTGGAATTATGATTCTGGAATTGAATAAGTGTTTGCTGTGTAAATCTCTATCACGTTTTAATTGTCATTCCTTTCTGCAAAGTTCTTGGTGTAGATGGATTTTATCAATTTGATTTTTAAAGAAATACGCTCCTTTTTATGTAAGTTGGAGGAGGCCAGACGCAGTATGAATGTTAATGCTTGAGTGGAATTATGATTCTTGAATTGATAGGAATTTAGTGCAGTACTTATATGTGAGGAATTACAATCATTCAAGACATTTAATTGCCATGAATACAACTAAGTCCCAATAAAGAAATATGACATGATCTTATCCTCTGTAGAATTCTGTCCATGTTCTTACTTGAGCATCATTGACACAACGATGGTTTGTGGGAACTTTGAGCATAACCTGTTTTAAAACAGATTCTGATTAAGGGCTCAGGTCGAATTTGATTAATTTTGATCCCTTCTGACTGAATGTGTTACTCTTCAACTTTATTTAACATCGAGCTCTTGTCCTCTCGTGTTTAGTTGTATTCCTTTTGTTGTTTTTCTAAGATATTGTAGCCAGTGAGTTGCCTTATGTCTGATCCTCTGAAGCAAGAATCTTTAGTCATTTAAATATCCCAGCTTACCTGCCAGGGTTGGTATCTTGTTACTCCACATGTTTTCAGCTTCTAGATAATTGACCACCATTCTTGTGTATCTTTTAGTACGACTTGGGCATCATCAATTTTTCCTTTGTTTCATAGAGTTATTCTTAGTCAGATTTGACATCGATTTCTTAACTAGGACATCATATACACGATTCTCATCATTTTTTCCTTTAGCCCGAAGCCTTAATCTGAAAAAACCCACATCACTCTGCTGCTATGAACTGGAAGGCGTTCTACAAGGCAATCAAGGTACACCATTATTGTCATCGTGTTTCTGCATTATGAAATTCATTGAAATACTCTCACTTGTTAATATTTCATTTTGGAAATGAGGTGCAGTATTTGTGCTGTATGAATGCCTTACCTGTTAATTAGGAATACCAATTTACAGATTCATGGACGATGGACGTTTTCGGGAATTAATGTACAAGTGGGAATATGGAAAGTGTGAAGCCCATTCTTCTTTGTACACTTACAAGTTGGGATGGACATGAGCCGGCTTTTTTGGGTTCCGCGTGTTAATTTAATTTAAAAACTATAGGTTTAAATCTATTTTGTTTTTTTTTTAAAAAAGAAATCGGATACTGTACAAATATATTAGCACAATCAACTAAAATTTGTGGAGTTTTGTATTAATTAATTTATCATCTTTTTCTATAAACTTAATTTTTTTTAAAAAAAACAGCAATTGGTTATCTTACAACCCTAGATTGAGGAGAATTTGAGTTCAGTGTGCCAAACTCTCATTCTTACGTGTACTGATACTAGAATTTTGATTAATTTTGAAGTCGTACAATAGAAGATCATCAGGTTTTCGCAGTCGTTCGACTATAAATCTGGTTGTTCCTCCCACTGGATGTACTTCGAGTGATCAACAGGATCTACAGTTTATTCGTATCTTTTACTGGGCATTTGGAGTTGCCAGCATATCGTATTGTGTTAATCACCGTTTGGCTACAGAGACTCTTGCGAAAGAGTCGAGACTAGATGCTGAGAAATATGCACGTGTAATGTCACACGGAGGTACGTAACGTTTGATAACAACAGGAAAAATACAAGAATCCCTTGGGAGATAATCTCGAACAAATATGTAAAGTGCTTATGTGATTGATGTTGTCATGTTAGATACTTCGGGGGCTGCAACAAGGCGAGACTGTTCCTAGCCACACTTTACGCTCATCAGGTATTTCATCACATGCAAATATTTTAACTTGTGGTGTTTCAAGTGAGTAGCGCCATGATGGTGTGAGTATTGCATGTGTGACAATCCAGCGAGTGAGTAGCCAACCATTATGGTGATTATGGTTGGGTAAATTGTTCTTATGAGAAGTGTTTGATAATGTGTGTTGTACGTCGTGTTGTGTGCCATAGTGTGAGCATCGTCGTAGTAAGCATGGTGAAGAATAACTAGAAACAGCATAGTAGTCTCATTTGCAAAAAACTGGAATGACGAAATGTAGTGATGCTTATATTTTTGTTGATTTTGGATGATGTTTATGTTGCTATTGTTATACTTACCTCGTGAGGTGTTGCTTCTGTTGAAGCAGGTAACAAGCATTTGACAAGCTGGAGGAATTTTGTCAAAGAATCGAAGGATTTTGCGACTCTCGTAATGTTCTATTTTGGTTTATCTTGTCTGTGTGAGAAATCAAATACTGGTTATGCATGAGAGATATACACGTGGGGTAGGTAGTCTTGACTAATCCTATGCGCAACTAAACCGGGCGTTGTTTGAAGGATAACGTTATGTGAAGCCTTGTGAATTTTGAGGTTGTGGTCTGTGGTCCTTAATATATACTTATTCTCAGGGTTCACGCGTTGTGTGCTCGATTTTTTAAAAATATTTTTGTTAAAAAAAATTAAAATGAAATCTAAATTTTCTGATTTTTAATAAATTTATTAGGTTTTTTCATAAAGTTAATTTCATTGAAAAATAGAGGGTAAAAAGTAAAAACTAGGTATTTTAGGAGAATTGTTCCAGCAATTAGAAATTTTTATGGGTTTTCTGTAATTTGATAATTTTGTGGGTTTGAAATATCAATATATCACTATGTCTTCTCTTATACAATATGTATATGTACACTTTCCAGCACACAATTCTGAAGCAAATGATGTAAATCACGAATCCAATGACAAATTTACTTTAGGACTTTGGTATCCCAATTTTTTTTACGTACGTAGATACCCAATAGAATTAATAGTGTTGTAAAATTCTTATATTTATATATATGCGTTGTTTAACTGAAATATATCTGTAAAATGCAGTCTCATGACTTTTGTCTCAAGTACATGCACACACATGAATTCCTTTTTGTTTCAGATTAATTTTTAGATATCGTAATCGTTGTGTGATGTGAATGTTTAAAAAGTGGGACTTTTCATGATTAGGAGATTAAGCATCGAAATTCTTGAATAATGAATATTTAATGTTAATTTTGATAATTTATTCGTTGTTGGATCAAAATAAATTATAAGAGTTGGAAAAAACACAAATTTCAATTCCTATTACTCTAAAATCTAAATTTATTAAATTCTCAAATGAAATTCAAAATATATTGTATATAAAATTTATTATATTTTTTTGATAATAATATATAATTTATTACATTTTTCTCTAATTTTATTATTGTAAACGTTAATGGTTATTTATCAAGTCATTAGGTTCCCAATGGATCTAAACCAAAGACGTTTAATTAATACATGATTAAGCTAAAATTCAATTTTACTTTTTAAAAAAATTGTTTTTAAATTCAATTATTTTTAACAAAGTCGACTACATATACATTTTATTTTTCAAAATTTATTTTGTTGATTAAAAGTTAAAAAAATTTATATTTATTTAAAAATTATATAATAAATAAGTATCTATCATTTTCAAAATATATTGATATTTTACTCATTAAAAATTATTTATTCAAATATTAATAAGTATATAATAAAATTGTATTTTTTCTGTCTATATTAAATTTTTTTTTTAGAAATGAATATTATATATTAATAAAATCACATTCAATAAATAATCCATATATGATAATAAAATATTTTTAATATATTGATAAAATTATAATAAAATAAATATTTATTTATTGATGTTTAAATTCAAATACGAGTAAAAAAATCATATCTGGGTAAATAAAGTTATTAATTAACTTTGCTATTAATTATTGACTCATAATTGATTCAATAAAAAATACAAAACTAAAAATATCACACTAAAATTGACATCTTGCTTTTTTATTTCTGAAAATAATAACTAATGATAAAAGAAATCATTCTTATCAAATATTTCCTTTTTGAATCATATTATGAGATATATCGGCCAGTTACATTTTAGTTTTCTTAATGTTATATACTTTATTGATAAAAAAAGTTTATTATATACTGTATACTTCATTTATCGTGCTTTATTACGTTACTTTCTTAATATTATATACTTTATGTTGAAAATAATAATATATATTTGAATGTTGAAAAATAAGAGTTGAATATTTGAATGTTGAAAATAAGAGTTGTAAATATTGAAAATTAGTGTGTGATGATGTATGTAATGATTTCTTTATTTTTAGATTATTTCCAAAAAAAATTCAATAAATAAGCCTCTCAATTTGTGAAGAAAAACACAATTGAGCATAGAGAAAATTTTATAAAGTGTGTTGTTTGATAAATTTTGTGAGTTTGAGATTTTTACTTTTAACATTTTATAATCAATCATCATATACTAAAAAACTGATTATCTGAATCGGAGATCGTATTTTCTTTTTTTATCGAATTTTTTATGGGTTCTACGAATAAGATTTCCTTTTCAACACAATATCAAACCAGACTCAAGTATTCCATTATTGATTTATTTGCAACGTAGCCCCAACAAAGCATTAACATGTGCTGCCGCTTTACGGCATTTTTTGTATTTATTATTTTATCTAAAAACAGTTTCATTTATCCACTTTTTTAGATAATATATAATATCATCTACACATCTAAATTTTGTAAAGATATATATGACATTTTTAAAGTTTGTAATCATTAATTTTGTTTCCTGAGAAGGAAAATACCTCCTGGAAGTGAATCCAAAAATGGCCTAAAACTTTTATACCGTTATCTTCGTATAAATTGCCAACCATTTGTACATGTTCCCGTTGTGGAAACTGGAAATGAAGGACATGATCGATCATACAAAACAACAGTGTTCCAATATCAGAAAACACCGCTATTGGTTTCAATCTAATACAATGTGAAGGAGAGCATCTTGCAATAGAAAAGTGGCTCAGTGTTATGTTATCATCATGTCATATTAAATAAAGTGAAACACGTTTCTTCTATTTTGTATTTGTTAAGCGTGTTTCTTATAAGCGTGCATTTTTGTATTGATATAAAAGGATACACCGTTGACGGTTATTGTAAGACATTGGATTCATTTTTAGTGAATGAAATTTTTTCACTCCTCTTGTTTCTCAGCTTCCGGTGCTCTTCAATTTCTGATACATCACAACATGAAAAAGAACAAACCAGCATCTCACCAACCGTATTTCGCTTGTGTTTGAGCTTTAGTAGCATATCCTTTAGAGCGTCGTTCGGCCAACTCCATCTCTTTTTGTTTCATGTAAAAAAGCTAAGACCCAATCTGGTGCTTCCTCTTTTTTGCTCACCAATAAAAGGCAAAATGAATTTCAATTCTAATCAATACCATAAATATTTACATAAAAAAAAAGCTCTAGAATCACAAATCGCGAAATAATTTCATTTACATCAATAAAATTAATGCAAATTTAGAAGTGGAGAGAGTAGGAGATAAGGGAAAGCTGAGGAATTTTCTGGGTAAATAAAGTTATTAATTAACTTAAGCTATGAATGAATATTTAACTAAATAAAATGAGATATATCAAAAGGATAAAAAAGATATAGTTTTGAGGTAGACTTGTATCTCTATGTACTAATTTGTAGTCTCCAAACCAAAATCAAACCCTACGATCTTTAAGAATTTAAACCTTCTAATTATGGGCTGAATTATTACATGTAATAAGTCATTAGTCATGTTTTTACAACCACTTGTATGTGCAAGAATTGTGTTACCTGTAACCAAAATAAAATGCATAAACCTAGCAGGAAGTGCATCCGTCCAACCTCAATTTATTTAACTAGTATATATAAGTGAAGGGCGAGGACTTTCCATGCTGCAGGTTGATAGCTCGAATCATGTTCGGCATCTTCTTCTTTGTTTTCTGCTTATAATAAGTTCTTAAAATTCAAACTAGATGCTAATTTCAAAATTTTCAATTGACGAGACCCAATCTAGTTCATATAATATTCTTATCATCAACCATACTTGTATAACATTAGGTTAAAAGCAGCAAAACGGAACTACTTTTGTACATACAGAGAACTTCACAAACCAAGGGTTGCTTGTTTAAGAGGTGGATTCGATGTTTGCCTATTGATGTTGCAAATGTCAAAAAGTCCTTAGAAATCATAATTCTGACAATCAAACAGATTCCTTCGCAATTGAATAAACCAGATCTACAGCAAGACAACGGAACTACGTACGTACACAAAGAACTTAATTCACAAACCAAGAATTCGGATGTTTGCCTATTGACGAAATATATATATAAAAGAAAATAGGGTTCGGTGGACAACAAAGTACACTGAGCCAAAATCTCAATTTAAGCCCATCACATCTGCCTAATTTAGTAATTTTAATGCTGGAATTGGAACTAGCATTCGTTTTTTATAATTATAATTATAATTACTAGGAAACTTGCATAGAATTTTTATCCAATTTTCAAAATGATAACAATAAATTAATGATGCTACGAATACACACTTAATTATAGTCAAAGAAACTTGAGGAATTTAAAATTAATGAGTCATGTTACACACATTATGATATTTTTTATTTTCAAAGATAATAGATAATAATTTTTTTTATAAAAAACTAATTGGATTCAAGGGATTTTTGTACAAAATAGGTGTACTTCCTACTTTTTCTTTAAGAGTAGGTACGGTATCACATATCAAAGTTCTTGCGACGTCTCTTTAACATGTGACGCCCATTTCTCCGCATTGCGGAATGCTTTTCTATTTTTCGCCGATTAGCCGTGTGAAATTTTAGCATGTGACGCCCATTTCTCTGCGTTGGGGAATGTTTTCCTATTTTTCGCCGATTAGCCGTGTGAAATTTTAGTTATGGGGCTCGAACTATTGTGGTGTAGCGTCGAGTTTATTGAATCACAGCTTCGATATTCTTGGATTTAGCCGTTTAGATTCTCATATTTTATACGTGGTAATGTGGTATGAATATTGTGATTCTTGAATTGATATGAATTTAGTGCGGTAGCTGAGCGAGACTGTTATACCTATACGTGAGGATTTACAATCGTTCAAGACTTAAATTAATTTATCATGAATAGAACCAAGTCCCGATGAAGAAATGCCGCATAATTTTATCTTCTGTCGATTTCTGGCCATGTTCTTACTTGAGCATCATTGACCGGCTGGTCGGCTCGGATATATACGAGGATGGTTGGTGCCTGGTGTGGACCTTTAACTCATTTGAGTTTAAACTGTTTTAAAACAGATTCTAAATAAGGACACAGGTCGAATTCTGTTAATTTTGATTCACGGAATGTGTTACTACTCTTCGACTTTATTTAACATTGAGCTCTTGTCCTCTTGTATATAGTTGCATTCATTTTGTTCTTTTTCTAAGATATTGCAGGTCCTTGGCCACTCTCTCGGCCTTGCATGGATGGGTATGTATTAGTTTATTTGGTCCCATTATATTGGGCTGACTCATTTGCCACCCAGTTCTCCACCACCGACTCTGATCAGTTCGATTCGTTCCACCCTAAACTGTTGAATCTGAATTTGACTCATTCTGTTTCGTATATAAATATCGAGAATTGAAATCTCTTTGTCAAACTATTTTTTTTTTTTTTTTTGTAATTTCTCTTCAAGGTCAAAGATCAACCCCATCAACTCATGCTTAAAAATGGTTTCATGTCTCTTTGCCAAACTTTCTTTTGTCAAATTGCATATTATTCAAGATTCCTCGAGCATCATCTACATGGCAACTGTTAGATTCCTCAACTTCTCCATCATCCACTAGTTTTGTTCCGAATCAAACCCGAATATTCATTCTCTCCGACATTTTCATAATATCTTAGTAGATCCTATCCCCTCCCAGCTCCACACCGGATGTCCCGGCTGCCATACGGAGTACGTCCTCGAACAAGGAGGCATTTCCCATTATATCGACATGCGCACCGTCTGTACGCCCCTCCACTCGAATCATCGATCCGATTAAGAAAATATCGGTTACTTGTAATATTTAGTAGTTATTAAAAGAAGCAGGGCATGCGCATAATTGTTTCTGGGCACGGTGTTTGAGGAGACGCATGCTATGATGACATTTTGCACGGACACTTGTGATCTACCAACAACGGCTCGGTGTTCAGATACGGGGGAATTAATTGAATGGTCAAACAACATTGTGGAAAATGACCAGGATTATAATACTCGTATTTTAAATAAATAGATCAATTAGTTGCTACCCCAAAAGTTATAATGTATGATCTGACGTGCAACTCAAATCTTTACGATGATCACGTGTCGAATCAGTAAGAATAATTATTTAGCTCTAACAATCTATCTATTATCCGATGATTGTTCTTTTTATGCCCTTCCAATTTGAAACATTGAAATATACCGAGTTATGATACATGGTTTGTCTGAAGAAAGGAAAGACAAACACCTAACCAATTCACAACTAGTTGTATTTGGTTAATTGAATTTCTATGTTTATCTATTTAATTTTTATTGGTGTATGGTTTATTGAAATTTGGTTTTAAATAAGTTATTGTTAGTAACTTAGATATCTCAAAAGCTTATTAAAAAGACTACAATCTCAGTTTGAATGTTCTGAAGTCGTAGTTGGATTGTGATAAACATTGGGAGATTTGAAATCTATCATGCAACCTCAAAAAAATTCAAGCTCTTGAAACAGGGGACTTTTTATTTCTTATGCCAAAAGCCTGAGTGGTCCCAGTACAAGAAGCTTGTGAGAACATTTAAGTAATTGGCGAAACTTATTTAAAACCGAAACTTAAATTATAATTACACTAATAAAAATGAGAGACAGATACAAGTAACCAATTACAACTAATTGAAAATTGGACTAAAAGCAAGAGGATAAACTCAAAAATATCAATCAACGATAGTATAAGCAAAGATCACCCCGGTGTTTGTCTTTCCATTCTCCAAACAAAACATGCTATCAGAATTTCATATATTCTCAATGTTTTAAATTGGAAGGGCATAGAAAGAACAAATTCAGGGAAATAAAAGGCTGAACAATGTCGCTCATCCCAGGAAAATGAAGGTGTACCCATTGTGCAGAATGCAATACTTCCTACAAGCAATGCAATTTGATAAGCAACAAAAAAATCTAGCTTATCCAAGACTGGAGCGTAATCCACGGCGATCACAATTGCTCCCAGAAATAAAGGGGATTAAAGCTGTACTTTTGATTTTTTTTAAAAAAAATACTTTTCCATGCACATACGTGATGCGACTCGAACAAATGGTTGCAAATACTATTATGCATCCATCAACTGAAGCTCAAAGTTTTGGCCTTCAGTGTGCCACCAGACTTGTCCAATCTCAGACATGTGTAACGAGTGACTGGCCATTTTCTACTCAAAGCAGGCTTCACGCATATGCCATTCATCCCCAGTTCGTTCGGAGCATATTATTCAAGACATAAGTAAAAATTTATACTACCTCCACTCACGGCAATGGCCACATTTCCAGCCGTTCTCCCAAGATGACGACTCAACCCATGGCGAACAATGGCTGTGTATCCACATACCACATTCCTGGCAAGAAAGATCAGGGTATGGTTCGGAATGAGAACAAATCTTACAAGGAAGTGTTTCTACGGACAAGGTTGGTTCTTCCTGATCACAAGATATTTCGAGCAATCCATTTTCTGGAAGGAAAGACCTATCCCAATTTTCTGTAGCTTTTTCCAGGGATTCATTGCCATTTGTGTGATCAACGTCATCAGATGCAAGCAACTCATTGAAAGAGAAGTAGGTCTGAGGTTCGAAGTCCATATCGTCACATCCAAGGGAATCGTAGTCCAAAGTTATACCATCATCGAAGTTATCATGAGAAACAATCCATTCAACTTGAGGGGGTGATGATTCCTGCATATAGCTCTTACCATTTGCTTCCAATTTTTCGGATGCTTCAAACTGAAAGGAATTGGTAGACGAGTTACAGTCCAAGTTGTTTTCTTGCATTATTCGTCTCCTGAAGGGTAGTTTTTCTGTAGAGTTTGCGACATTTGATTTGACCTGAAACAGATCTCCAGGGCAAGGATAATCTACTTGATTTTCTTGTCTGACAAGTCTTCTGACTGGTAGTTTTCGAGTCTCAGGCACAGATACAGAGGCATTACTCCATCTGTATTCCACATCTGCCTTGTCCTCAGTAAATTGCTCAACATCAGAAAGAGAAAAGAGAAGAGGATCATCAGCTGTTGAGTGGCTAATTTCAGCCTTAGTGGGTAATGTAGAATAAGCCGGCAGATCTTCCTCGTACTGCTTGCCTATCACACCAAAGTCGGATTCCATCTCCGAAATCTCCTCCTTTGAAGGCTGTTTTTGCTCTATTTTGTCTTCCAAAGCCTTCTTTTTTTCAGTATCCATGTATGGACACATGGGAGATCTTATCCTCCGACACTTGCAGCATTTGAATCCGATCAAAGAAAAAATCTTAGACTCGTGCAGTCCTAAGGCATCAGCGTGAAACCAACCTGCAATAGGCACAAAGAAAAAAATTGATCACTCTTGCACAGATGCAAATAAAAAAACAGTTCAAACTATAAGCATAAGATCAAATTTAAGATGTGGTCCTGAAAAAACACATACATTCGCATGTTTCACAGCGAATGTACATTAGGTCACTGTTACATGGCTGATTGCAAAGCCGGCAGGAAGGTTGTATCAAATCCAGATGTGGATTGCCTCTCAAAAGAATGTTTTTCAACCTGAAATCGATGCTCGCAGTTTCACAATTCCTCTTCCCCCATATCAAACCCCAGTTTTTAATTTTACTGTTCTTGGCAAGTGAAGAGCGATTGACAGATTTAACCTCAGAAGAATGCTCCACAGTTCTCACAGGTGCTGATGATCCTTTATATCCTGCTAAATTTCCACCTTTTTTGGCGGTACCAGCTTTTCTAATGTCTTGTCCATGAAGGAGCAAAGGACTTGTAGGCGACCCATTGCTACTTTCAACTTGTGTGCGCACCTGAGTCTCACAGCATCGCTTGCATGTGATAAAAAACTCAACCTCCTCGTTCACATTAACTGTTGAACTGGAAGCACATTGATCGTGACAAAAACCTGGCCAGAGAAACCTTGATAAGTTAAATTATTCATTAATACAAGCCATAAATTTAGACACGTTGATGAAATGCAAATATTACATCCGGTTACACACAAGAACCAGATCATGGCATAACTACGATGTGAAAGGTGAAAAAAAAACCCACCGCTCATTTCATCGATAACGATTAATTTCCATTAGACTAATTTGAGTCGAGTCTTTGGTGTCCAATATTGTACAGATAGATATATGGGTTGGAAGTGGTGAATATGCAAACTGACAATTATACCATGTCTTCTCGATTTTCCAAATACTTCTTAAAGGTAAGATTCAATCTTCACACATTTGTTGTCTCACGGGTTTGTACCAAGTTGGGGTCCATGTCAGTCCATAAGGAATGCACCCAATGAAGCTCAAAACATGTTGCAGTTAAAATAAATAAATAAAGCTCAACCTGTGTGCCTCAACACAAACTAAAACACAGCCTCTTTGATAATGTGTGCCCCTTAACAATAGAACCCACCCGCACTTTTAAGTCTCTGTGTAGAGACAGCAAATACAAAATAAAATGCAGGAAAGTAACATTTCATGCTCGCTTATAGAATAACAACCACTTGTTTTTTTGTCATTTAATAGCTCGTAATGTATATTCTTATAATAATGATGACGACGATGATTATGATGTGAAAAAATTCCTTTCGAATATTTAGAACATAGAATATCCTTTGGGAGCTTCACTTCAATGAACCGCATGCTTCACGTAGCATTTTACATCAAGACTACTATTACTAGGCACATCTGTTCGCAACACTTCAAATAATTATGCGCCCGCACCCCTATCCTGGGTTATTATGATGTGAAAAAATAGTTTCGCGTATAGGCTAATGAAGACTGAGTACTTATTTTACTTTTATTGTTATTTAATAGTTTGTAATTAATAATTATACATTAGATTATACCAGATGAAACTATTTTCAAATGTTTTCAAATGTTTTGATTAAATGATCTCTTTTGGGACACTTTCTTTCATCAAAGTATGTGGCTACATAGCACCTCGGGCACAGACTTTACCATACCAATAAGCCTTAAGAATGTCCTGTACTTTAATGACTAAGCCTCGATAACTCCGCGATTTTTCCTTTCTTAAAAAGGAAAGACCATGATTTAATTTGAACACATGATAATTTACACACCAGCAAAACATGCTGCGCTACAAAGATTTACTTCAATGTTCTATCCATAAACATGGAAGCTCATAGCCTACAAAACCCAAAGGACAATAATGATGTTTGGTAAAAAAATTGCATGGAAGGTAAACTTGCACAACTAAAACGTTGCTTTAAGAAATTAATAGGAAGCGACAAAAATATCAGGGGAAATTAGCAAGTCAAAACCACCACCACCAACCCCCCATTCCAGTATAATTTGTCGATAGCAATTTGCACCTGTCTCACATGAATGACAAATTTGTTCAGGCTCAGAATATAACCCCTTTTGTGGTGAAAGTGAGAACTCGGTTGAGTTCACAAAAAAGAACACAAGTATTTTTTAAAAATTTTGACAACATAAATAGCTCAGTTGGGGTTTACATTTCATCAATAACACAAGGGGGTTAATTGTCGTATTACCAAAGACAGTTGACTTCGAAATATGAAAAGCTAAAGAAAAAATAATTGGCGAAGCTGTGAGATAATTAGTACACTGTACACTAAATCATATAATGAAGATCCGTAATTATTAGAAAGACTCCATAAGTTCTAACCTCTGAAACTACACCAATGTTCCTTCTTGTTTGACAATAATTTTTGGTAAAACAATGGAACACGTACATTTCAACATATATAAGGAGTTGAGCTAAAAAAAATTAAAGCAAAACAAGAATATGGTTCATTATCACAATACCTTGGCATGCATTGCATTGGACAGCATTCCTGACATCAAAACATCCAAAATATTAATGAATGGGAAAAAAGTTGAGTGAACTCAAAGAGATGATTGGAAAATGTGTAGTGTAAAATACCTATACAAGAGGTCTAGATTGCAAGAACAACAATAATCCTTTTCCATGTTATCTCGTTTCAGAGAGAGATATGCAAATATATTTTTATGCAAAGCTTTCAACTGCTTCCTCTGAAGTTTGGATAACTCATCCACAGGCTTGTCTTTCTGTGTTTTTTCTTCATATTCTTTGATAAGATATAACGGAATTCGTGTCTCTGAAAACCAATATCTTTCCTTACCATCATTTGTCGTTCGCTCGATTTCTGCAATGTTCTTCATGACGCGAGATGGAAGGTGCTTCTGATTACCAAAAGCAACACAATATCTAATTTCATGCTCTAAAATTTTCTTATCACTAACGGAAGCATTTCTGAAAGCAGAAGCTTCTGTCTCAGGCCCTTTTCCATCATAGGCAACCTGTTCTGGACGAACAAGATCACTCCACCTCACATGAAAATCCATGCATCTGACCTGATGCAAACCCATGTGTACAAATTAGAAGAATACCCTAAAAAAAAACTGATTGCTACTTGATTTTTTTTTTGTCAAAAATACCAAGGTACAGGCATATAGCATCATATATATCTATTATTATGATCAATAAATAACAAGCACCTGATGTGCAAGCTGTGCTGTGCTTCTGCTCATTTCAACCGCTGACCGCCAAACAAGCTGCCGGGTTCTTTTAGGAGTTTCTTGACCTTCTAGATAATATATTCCAGGTATTTTCTTTGAACAACCTGCTATGTTTACTTGTCAGAAAAATACATCTGAATTTCCGCAAAATTATAACCACAAAAAAAGAGTATAACAATTGTTCAATAGACAAAGAAGTCAATAAGCTTTCAGCTTCACTGAAGAACAAGAAAAGGTGTGTGTGAGTCCCTCTCACCTTTCCGAGCTGCTTTTCTAATCACTGAACGTGGAAGAAACCCTCTCTGGAGTACAAGCTTCGACAATGAACTACCTCGCCACCAGGTGAAGTCAGATGGCTCATCCTGACAATCATCAACTGCAACATCGACCACAGTAGAGGGTTTCCGACCACGCCTACCTGGCCTGCGCTTCTGAGTTGATCCAGTAACAATCACTGCCACTTTTAAAGTGGAAGGTTGGTTCGAAATACCATCAAAGAGCCTTATCCAATCTTCTGAAAGTGCAATTTTACGTATATTTTCCTCAAGCTGCAAATACAAACCACGTTCATATAACGCTGTGCACACATAATATCACAACTCTCAAGCACAAAGAATTACAAATAACACAAATAATCTAAACTGGCACAGATGGCACAAGTTAGAGATTTAACCAAAAGCCGCACACAAGATAAAGTACATGTATCACACTATCCTGCATTATTGTAGTCTAAATGCAACAGTGCGTTCATAATGAAAAGTGAGAAAATGCATGCATGGTAGTACAAAATAAATTGTGGATAGGTAGAAGAGAGAGCCATCCACCACAAAAAAACACCAAACACTGATGAACTATATTAGCTATATAAACAACCACTTAGATTTATAATCAACTGCCAACCAGACAACCAACAGTAACTAGAAGACTTACTTCAAGTAAAATGATCTTTATTGCATTGCAAGTGGAAGCCCGTTCAACTTGTTTCCGCCATCGCATTCTAAAAGCATCATTAAGGAAGGGACCAACTAAAAGACCTCTTAAGCTCTCCTCTATAAACAATATATATGTTGCCATACGAGGAAGCCTCCCATCCCCGTTGTTCATAGGACAAACACCAGAAAACACCTTGATAGACCCTTTAATGGAATTTGAAACGGCTGCATTTAACAAGCATCCTCTCCTGCTTGAAACTGGAGCCTTACAAGAAAAGCACCAGCTGCACCTTTCTCTTGGGATTTCAACAAGCTTTTTCTCGGTGTTTGGCCAGAAGAATCGCGTAGCTGCCAAGGAGAATGCTTTCAGCTGAAGCGAAACACTGTCAGTCAAACCCTTTCGACGGTTATGTAAGTGGCGAGACTCGGGAACTTGATTTTCCTCGGAGGAAAGAATGGCCAAATTGGCAGCTGCAGAAGCAGCAAAATCTCCATGTAAATAATAATTTATATAATCAGCTGGGTTGAATGAAGATCCCGTGTATAAGCAACCACCATGTCTTCCATACATGTTTCCGTCAACAATGTTACCAGGTTCCCGGAAAGTACGAGACATTCCAATCAAAGAATTACCAATCACAGAGCCATTATTATTTTTTGTTGCGAGTGTAAAAGTTTCTGTCACACTTGAAGTGCTTTGTTGACTAAACTCACAAGGATCAGCAGGCTGGACGGTTAAACCACTGAACAAAGTCGGGTCAGTTGTCTCTGGCTGGTCATACTTAGGCACATACAAAAAATTATCACATAAACCAGGTTTTTTAACACAAATCATATGTTCTGAGTTAGCCATATCTGCTGAACTAATACCAGTAACGCAGCTTCCAACATTATCAACCACATTCATGTCCTGGACTGACTTATACAACAAATTAAGGGATTGAGCAGTACATTCACCACTACTTTCCCCATTTGCTAACTGCAAGCCAGTTTCAGAAACCTCATAATGTGGTAAAATGATTTCTGGCAGTTCCCAACAATGCATTATCTCCCTGCATATTTCTGAATACAAATTGACATGTTCTGCTTTTGAATAAAGTGCATGGAGGACTCTAGGAATGTCATGTCTACTGTAGTATCTAAGGCAGGTCCAAGAGTTAATTGAGGCGTTCAATCTGCAAAATTACAGGCAACAAAGAAACAGCAAGAAGTTCAGAAACATCTAACTTACACAATGACATCAGGAAAAACAACTCAATGTTAAGCAGGAGAGAATGAAGGCCAACTGGCAGGTACATCTTAGTCAAGGAAAGAACTAATATTATATTATAATACAAAGGTGAAAAGAAATTAGAAACATACACGAGCAAATGATCGCACGTAGCAACAAAAACCTGTTTGTATGGATCGATACCACAAATATTTCCTCCTCTCAAATCCACTCCGCGTGAAAGTTTAGGTTCAGTTGAGTTTATTTTACACTCAGGACAGTACCAGGAGCCCTCTGCTATATGCATCTTGTTCAGTCCTAAGCATCTTGAGTGGTAAGATGACGGGCAGCCATCACAGCAGAGCAGAAATCCATCCATTCCACAAAGACGGCATTCATCACCATTACCATCCTTTTCAGTAGAACTTCCCCCTGGTTCACCTACTTGAGATCCCGTCGAATGGCTGATAAAAGACTGTATCTCGTGATGCTCTGTAATGCCTTGTGTTACTAGTCTGTCGTTACAGGAAGAGGTTTTAGAGTATCTAGGATGCACTCTTCTAGGAACGCCAGTAGAAGCAAATACCGCACTTCTATCCACGTCTATTCCAACTTCAGCTTCCTCACGCGCATCCATTTCTGATCTTAGCTCTTCAGAATCCAAAACATCGTCACATAATATCTGCAAAACTTTTAACTTCCTTCCAGCTGACAACGTGTAATAATCTCTCTCCAGTGAATGGGTATGAAAATCTTTCCAGTCAGGTCCATTTGTATAACCCATCACCAACAGATAATGGACCACATAAACAGGCCAAGTCAACGCATCAAGCAAGCTCCAGTCCAGGCACCTAAATGCAGAAGGATGATAAAGTTTTATATTGCTACAAACAAAAATTGATGCTAAAAATTGGAGGATGCTGAAAGATAAGCACGGATGACCATTTACAGTAAATGATTGTCAATTAGGAAAAAAACGGGTTGTCTCGCCTAAATTGTCTTTCATTACAGACTTGTTTTCATGATAACACAAACCAGAACAAACTCGAACATTTTAGATTTAACGAAACAGGAGAACAACAATCATAGGCAAAGAGGGATAACTTGCCTCACCGACTGTCTAAGGGTATCGTATGCAAAGCTATGAAAAATTTAGTAGCGTCAAAGATTTTCCATCATTCCATATTACTACCCAAAAAGAGATAAACTCGTATAGAACATTTTTGAAACGTACCTGAGACATTTTAGCGCAAGCTCTGAACCCTCTGATGAGAGCCTCTCGAAATGGCGCTTCAGGATATGGATTAGAGCAACATGAACAGAATCCAACAATGTATTTGTAACAGAACAATTAAGTGCCCCCACAAATTCGTCTAATCCAAAGGGGTAAAGAAACAGCTGCACACTAAAGGAACGAAGTAAAGCGTACACAGAGAGAAGTTGTGAAACATACTCCTCTGGAACACCAATGTGCCCAGAAGAAGGAGGCAATTCAGGTGGTGGAACAAGTGGCAGTTCCATGTCTAGAATAGAATCCTGATCTCGAGCATTCTCACAAGAATCACTCGATGAATCTGCGTCGGCGTCAGGGAGAACCTCTTCTACTTCATAATTACCAGCTTCATCATTTCTTGATTCAACTGGCAACAATAAATCAACCTGATCAGCACATTCTGTCACCATACTTTCAACTTTCAAAGACTTTGGATTTACTTCTTTACTTAGCAAACTGTCCAACTTCTCTTTCCTCTCGGGCCATTTACCAATCAAATCACCATCGTCAACCAAACAAGACCTAAGTTCACCACTATTCAAATCTTCACAATCCCCATCCTCGTAGCTTATCCTATACAAACCTGAAGCATACGACACAATTTTCCCCAAAAACAACCCACTGCCCTGAAACTCTTTCAGAACATATCTACCAACAAATTTTAGTGACCTAGTCTGCAACAGCTTCTTGCCCTCACAATCCACGGTCACATCCTGTACATCAATTATCTTCCTTTTTCTTCCCCTCCGCTTTGGAGGCGGAGGCGCAACCAACTCGAACTCCATTCCAATCACCGTCGGTAATTCAATACCAAAAAACCCTAAATATTCTCCGAAATTGCGGGATTTGCTTCCTGCAATTACATCATCATCAGTAAACAGTAGCCGCTCTCAGCAAACCTATCAGATTCCATCGACACACGCTACACAAAATAATGTTAACAACAGGCAAACCAAATGCCCAATTATAGAACTTTTTAAGATTCGCGAACAAAAAAGGCTGCAAATTAACATCAGAACGTAAATTGCATAAGAATGGAAAAAATAACAAAAAACGAACCATTCAGTTAATCGATTTATTCCGATACATATGAAAAACAAAAAATTTACAACTGAATGTTCTCTGCGAGACACGACCAAAAAAAGGATAAAAACAGATACGCAATTAGTTTACGGTACCTTTTCCTCCTCAAGCTAATGGAAAACCGCCATTGAAGAAGAAAACGAAGAGAAAAATTAAAATCTAGTGGGTGAGGGACGCGTTGATGTGGATGGGGGACAATGGTAAAGGAGCCCTAACCATAAGGGGCTTCGTCACTCTTCTGTACTTCGTGTCAAACCGGATTGGACCATCATTATACTTGACCCGTTTTGACCCATATTATTCGACCCAACTTCAGAAAATCGGGGCGGCCCATCCCCGTAAATTTAGTTTTGCTTAAATTAAATGTTTGATCAATTGCGTTTGGTGGGAGAGAGTGGGAATTAATTCTCAATTAGTTGAATGGTTTTATATATTAAAAAAAAGTATTATTATTTTTAAAATTTAACATTTATATATTACTCGAAATAAAATCGTCCTCTCAACTTTATGGAATACTTTCAACGGCATAAATAAATATTAGTCCCAAATAATCGGAATCAAATGTCAATCAATTATTACTATAAAAATATAAATTATCATAAAAAATGATTAAAACACAATTATATTTTTAATAAAAAATTAATCTCCTTAAATTTGACCAAAATTTTTGTGAGATGGTCTCACGAGTCAATTTTGTGAAACGAATATCTTATTTGAGCCACTCATGAAAAATATTATTTTTAATGTCAAAAATATTACTTATTATTTTAAATATGGACAGAGATTACTCGTCTCACGGATAAAGATCTGCAAGACTGTCTCACAAAAAACATAATAAAAATTTGTGGTCTACATTAAACTACATTTAACTTCCATGTATTTATACATAAATTGTATGTCAATTATACTTTAGAAGTAAAATCTTATTCCAAAATTAAAAAGTTGAAATTTTATGGTATATAATTAAAATGATGATATATAAAATTTAAATATTTTTTTTATAATGTTTCTCGTCACGAATATATATAGTGAAATGCTGAAAGCTGTAAATTTTATGTTTGTAGAAAATTAAATATACAGCAGGCTATCTATTTTAATTGCAAATTGAACCAAGGAAATGGGTTGCTGGTTTATTCGTGGGTCGACTCGATTTGGGTGGGATCCGGAACTATCCAACCCGATTTCCGTTTTATCGTTGTAAATTAGTATATTTATTTAAACAAAAAAGTTAACCCCAAGCGTTGTTTGGAGGAATTGGCGCGAATGGGTTTTAATTATTTTCGCGCCTCGTTTATTTAAAATAAATTGATTTAAAAATGTTAAATATTCACATATATATATATATTATTATAAATTATTTTGTATATATTTTCAGCTGAACAAATTTCGAGCTAGTTTTTTAGTCACCATATGTGTGTGTGTGTGTGACAATGTAAAATAGATGTTGTAAAAGATGAGTCATGTGTTTATTTTGTTCACATTTTATGTTTTAAATTTGCATTTAAATATTGAATTATAGGGATGAAACAAATAAGTGGTGATATATTATATTTTTCTGACGATGATGAGAGTTTACAAGCGATTTCAATTAAAATAGTTCTTTTTTATATGAGCAGGTCTCATGTGAGACGGTTGGGAGATTTATATTCTTAAGACGGATCGACTAGATCCATATTTGAGTAAAAAGTAATACTTTGTACACAGAGAGTAATATGTTTCATGAATCAGGTCGAGTATAAAATTCGTCTCATAAAATTGACACGTGAGATGATCTCATAAATTTTTTTGTGTTTTTACATTGGATTTTAATTAATTTGGGGTTATCAAAATATCTTATATACATGTGAATGTTAGGATGAACATANTTTTAATATGTTGTACACTTATCGACATACTTGATAGATAAGTGACATATCATTGATACACATATAAATGTAAACTTCAAGTGTCCCGCATATCAAAACTTTATATATAAGAACATAAAATATCGATGATTGTTCCAGATATATTACCACTGGGCCTCATTTAAAACTATACTACGTTTTGACCACAAGCCCAAAATATCATTTAAGAACAAAAATGGCTAGGGGCAATAGAGTACGTGTCGTTTATAATTCGACATTGGTGCATTGGAATTTGGATAGCAGTATTTACACTTCATATTCTACCGTCCATATTTCACCATCATATTTTACAAGTTGACAAAATTACCCCTTAATTATTTCTTTAAATTATTAAACCACTAATAGTATATACCATAAATAGATAATTGAAATCGATTAATAATTTCACTAAAAAAATACTAATCAAGTATCTCTATTAAAATTAAAATTTACAGTATCCATTTAAAATTAATGTTAATATTTAACAAAAATACAATAATAATAATCGATATAGTTTTGTTCTTAAACTAGTTTTGATTTTAATTTATGTAATCTTATATTTGTTTGCATCTCAAATTTTAAAAAATTATGTATTATTCAGATGATAAAAACCAAAATGATATTAAAAATAAACAAAAGAGAACTACAAATAAAAAAGAAGCTGTTTTTTGCAAATAAGTCGAATAATATTAATCAGGAAAGCCACATTACATGAAAATTTTGAAGAAATAATTTTATTTGAATAATAAACAACCAATAAATAGTTTTATTATTTGCCAACATGATTTTATTTTTTCTTTTTTTTCGTTTTTTAATTGAATGAATCTAAAAAATTGTTTAAAATTAATTTGTTGACGAAATAAAATATTGAATTTCTCACTTCAATAATTGAAATCCAAAGATTTCAATTACTTTTATTATTTACGATGAGACAATAGATTAAATATTAAATTCACATTTTATTTTTTTACATATTATTAATACAAACGGAATGAATTTCAAATGATATCATTATTAGATAAATTTGAAATTAATTTATTTTAAGAAATACTATATAAATAAACGAGAGTGACTTCTAAATTGATGGTCTTATTTATTTAAATCATAAAAATAAATTTGAAATTCATTGATCAAAAAACAACCTAGTTATCGACGCCTAAATCAAATTCACATAAACAAGTCAAATTCACATGAACCTCCACTCTTGTCTATCAGTTTATTTCAATCATCAATACACGACAATGTCAAGTTTTTTTTTGTCACTTCGCCTTTTGGCTGGACATAACTTCATTTTTTTTATTATCCCATTTCCCGTGCCCGAAAACCAAATCCGGTGGCCGGAACTCTAGGACACTTTTTGGTAGGCTGCCTTCATTTGAATAAAATTAAAGGCAAATCACGATAGTTGTTGGAACTGTCGAGGCCTATCATCATCGCCACACACTACAAGAATAAATGCTTATGGTGATATTAATAAATGTCATCATATCCTATCGTGGCACATTCTTACATATATATATATATTTGTTTTCGGATGGAAAGATTTAAAACTCACAAGTCCGAAAATTAGAATTTCAAGCATAACATGAATGTCAGAGATTTACATGACTAAAAATTGAACCTCGATCTATTCAAAATTTAGAATTCTAAACATAAATATAATATTTAGAACATTCGACAAATTTCAATCGCGAGATAACATGTTAAAATGTACAATATTTGACGGCTAATGAAGTGGGATATATGTCAATCCCTTGTTTACACCCAATCCTCTGATTAAATTTGACATAATTTTTGGAAATTAGAAAAGGTAATATACAATATATTAAATATAAAAATATATTTTACGTGTTACACCAATCAGATTATTTACACGATACTTAATGTAAATATGCATAAATAAATGTCGAATATGCAATTTATTATTTTATTAAGAAAATACAACACAGAACAACCAATTTGATATTCTGGTGTGTTTTATGTATTTTTCCCAGAATACCTTATAGAATTAACTACCTTTCATATTTTTTGGTTGTTTTATTCGATTTTCTAAAATACATATTTCATCTAATTGAATATGTAACACAATGATTTTAAATTAATTATCTTTATTGAAGATATTATTAACCAATAAAAGCAAATCGCAATAAATTTTGGTTTCGAAAAGTATATTGAATTTTATTTTTCAAAGTATCCCATCTCCACATTATTTTGTTTTTCTGATCATAACAAAGTAAAATCAAACCAACATGATTATATTTTATAAAAAAAATTATTACATATGGAATTAGATTATATATTAATATTTAATATATACATGTAGTTCTTATATAAAATTATTCGTATATATATATAATATTGACTTTTTTTAATTACCAAAATTCGATATTGTGATGGCAAAGGTGCTATTAATATTTTTTTAAAAAATACCATAAACGTCATATTAATTGAACATCTATAACTAAATTTGTAGGACCTAAGTAGAAATTTGCCTTGAAAAAGTTACCGGCAATAGTAGAAGTCAAAACTTGACCAAATAATGATTATAAAATCTCCCTTAATTTCTTTTCCCCATTGCTCATCGTGTCACATCTTTTCTTCCCTGTTCACAATCACAATGCCACTGTACTTCGATCTCTCTCCCCCGTTCACACCAAATGGGACGAGATAAGAATCACTGATTGGCCCGAACTGATCCTAGAAACAGCAGAAAACGGGGTGTAAAACGAAGGATATTGCAATTTTTTGAGCAGTTTTTCTGCTCAATCTTTACGCTGTTTCTTGATAAAGCTATAGAGGAAAATGGCTGAAGTTTCTGCGCAGACGTTTATACCCGAGTCATTTCCGGGGTACACGGCAGATGTAGCGGGGCAGATTGGTCTCCTATGGGAGCTAATCAAGGCGCCATTGATCGTTCCGCTGTTGAGAATCTGCGTGTACATTTGCTTGGCAATGTCAATTATGGTGTTCATGGAAAGGCTTTACATGGGAGTCGTTATCATTCTGGTGAAGCTCTTCTGGAAAAAGCCTGAGAAAAGGTACAAATGGGAGCCGATGAAGGACGATTTGGAGATGGGAAACGGTGCTTTTCCAATGGTTCTCGTTCAGATCCCTATGTTCAATGAAAAGGAGGTGTGTATTTTCATTGTTTTTGCTCTGTTTTTTCTGTTTTCGCTCTCTGGCTCCATTTGTATTTATGATTGGATAAAAATGGTTGATTTTTGTTCGTATTTTGTGGGTTTTGGCAGGTTTACAAGATCTCCATTGGTGCAGCTTGTAATCTTTCATGGCCGTCTGATAGGCTGGTGATTCAAGTGCTGGATGATTCTACTGATCTTGTCGTTAAGGTACATTTGGTGCTATCAGTTTCTTGAAATTAGATTAAGAATCCACACTGTTTTAATTTCTCAAAAGAACCTCTTTTATTTTGAAAAAAAAAATTATTCAAGGGTGAATGTACTTTTAAGTTGTCTTATAATATGCAATCAGCATAAGTCAAGATTGTTTTTTGCTTCAAGTTTTCCACACTTTTTCCCAATCATTGGTTTATAATTTCTTCCCTTTTACATATAATAATGACCCATATTTACTACTCACCAGTCACCAGAACTGCCATAAATAGTGGAAGTTCTTTTCACTATTTTCTCACTTTCAAATTCAGTACATTTATTATAGCATGCAATGAGAATCAAAGGATGGCCAACTGGGATTTTATGACCATAATCCCCATTTAAATATTACTATAGATTTTTCCCACAAAAAAAAAAGCAAAAATAATTTATCTGAAAAGTTGGTTCATACTCTTCCTTTCCTTTATTTAAACGGGAAATTGATCTGCAGTCCTCAGCCGTCGTTTTTTTTGTATTCAGTCCCTGGGTACTTTTTTAGTACCACATTTCCACATGAAGTGTACCACATTTCCACATGAAGTGTACCACAATTTTGTGGGTAGGGAGTGAACCCAAAGAAATGTTTTGATTGGGGATTTTTCACCAACTTCCCCTATTTTAAACCGTATTGGTCTATTTATTTATGTCAAAAAACGTCCATCTACATATTAAACATTGCATTTTCTTTTTCTTTTCTCCCCTAAATCACAAAATATTTTTGACGAAAAAATAATTAGTAAACAAATTGTCAAATTGGTAATAAAAAATAAGAAGTAAATGAATTGGTTGGGATTGATTTGGTCACTAAATACGTGCGTTAACGTTGTAGGACATGGTCGAAAAGGAGTGTTTAAGGTGGGCAAGTAAGGGCATTAACGCAGTCTACCAAATTCGAGAAACTAGGGGTGGATACAAAGCTGGTGCGCTGAAGGAGGGTTTGAAACACGATTATGTCAAGGCATGCGACTATGTCGTCATCTTCGATGCCGATTTCCGACCCGAACCGGACTTTCTCCGTAGAGCCGTTCCGTTTTTGATCCACAACTCGGATGTCGCCCTAGTGCAATCCCGTTGGAGGTTCGGTAAGTGTCCAAATATTGACTTTAACTATAAATAACGAGGGAGTATATTTGGATATATCAGTTAATATTTTTTTTCTTCAAAGAAATTAGAGATTGAAAACAATATAATAAAGCAAATCATATAACAATTGGATGCTATATTTAAATAACTCTTGATTTCATCGTGAATAATTATTGATCCCCATATTCTATAATTAGAGATTTTTTTTAATAAAAAAATGGCTTTTAATATCCACTACTCATCAATGAATATTGATGCTTTAAGGGTTTGTGCATATATGAGTACCGGGACAAAAATTGATGGAATCATCATAATTATTGGCAATTTAACGTCGTTTGGCTCGTAGAGTGTTTGGTACGGTAAACTTCGATAGATTTAACATTCGAGAAAATAAATTAAATTTTTTAAAGTGGTAATAATTTACAGGTTGTTCTTTCGCGACCTACTTTAAATTGTTAAGTCACGTGGCATCTGAAATATATGAATTGGACCACCTTGATGCCTCCTTTTTATTTCCAAACGTACATCAAATATTGTTAGATTTTGGTTACCAATGTTACCCTAAAACATATGTTGTCTTTAAAAAATTCATGTGAACTTCCTTTATTCTTTTTTAATCAGTGCATGTGAGCTCCCATCCTGATAGGAATATGATTCTTGTTTTTGGGTACTAAAACTTTGGTAATTTTCCAACTTTCAAAGAAATGTTGTGACCGTTATAACCGAGCGTTCGGCATCCTATCGACATTTTCAGGTGCTAATATCAAAATTTTTTAAATCGTAGGTAGTCCAATCGTCAAGTTTCGATTATTTTCTTACGTGATTTTTGACGACAAATAAAATAAAATTTTTTTGATACATATTATGATTTTTCAGTGAATTCGGATGAATGCTTGCTGACAAGAATGCAAGAGATGTCACTAGACTACCATTTCAAAGTTGAACAAGAAGTTGGATCGTCCACTCATGCCTTCTTCGGCTTTAACGGTAAATCAACAATAGCTAAATGATACGATCAATGTGACTGATGGAATTCTGTGCCAATCGACGCTTGTGGTGTGACAAATTTATTCTGAAATCTATGAAAATTTATATATAAAGTCAGCAGAGACACATTCGAGGATCATGGATCCGAGTAAAGTAAACACAACCACATGAGACGGGCAGCAATTCCCTAGTGCAGTCTATCGTCTAGCGAAAATGATTAATTAAACCCGAGTTGCTTGATGAATCTTATGCGTGCTACCATTGTGTTTGGTCGAAGATTTTAACTTTGCTCTGTCTTGGAACATTAGCCATGCATGCAATATAATTCACTTAGTAGCATGATCTCCAGGAACTGGTGGGATATGGAGAATCTCAGCCATCAACGAGGCCGGAGGGTGGAATGACAGAACCACGGTAGAGGACATGGATCTCGCTATCCGAGCTGGTCTCAAGGGTTGGAAATTTGTGTACTTAGGTGACCTCCAGGTACATACATACATACATACATATATTATTTAGTCAATTGCCAGCAGATGAATTTGATCAAGAAATCTGTTTTTTGACAGGTGAAGAGTGAACTTCCTAGTACTTTTAAAGCCTTCCGATTCCAGCAACACCGGTGGTCTTGCGGACCTGCCAATTTATTCAGAAAAATGTTCCTAGATATAGTTCGAAACAAGGTTTTTTTAGGAAGAATATTAACTTTAAATTTTACAGTTTAAATTTCATGTTACTGTACTACAACTTTGCTGAATCTTTACAATTTTCGTGTGCAGAAAGTATCACTGTACAAGAAGTTCTATGTGATATACAGCTTCTTCTTCGTCCGAAAGATCATAGCCCATATGTTCACTTTCTTCTTTTACTGCGTCGTCCTGCCATTTTCGATACTGGTCCCGGAAGTTGATGTGCCCAAATGGGGAGCCATTTACATTCCTTGCATCATCACTGCTCTTAATTCAGTCGGGACTCCGAGGTATATACATATACGACACAATGATACGAATCTTTCTTTCGATATTTTTGTCAAGTCTTGTTCTAAGAAGTTTTGATGCAATCTTGTGTCGATTTTAAATTTTCAGGTCATTCCATCTACTGTTCTACTGGGTTCTATTCGAGAACGTGATGTCGTTCCACCGCACAAAGGCTACGTTCATCGGTTTGCTCGAGGCGAAGAGGGTTAATGAATGGGTGGTGACTGAAAAACTTGGAGATGCTCTTAAGAACAAAACCAACACCAAGAATGTTTCCCCAAAGAAGCAACTATTCAAGTTTCTCGGAGACCGGTAATATATCCAATAACCGATGACTTGTAATTAATTATTCATACCTATTTTGTACCATAAATGTCAAGTTACTTGGTTTATCCAGAATACAAGTGCACGAGCTCGGGTTCGCCGTGTTTCTTTTCATCTGCGGGTGTTACGACTTCCTCTATGGAAAGAACTGCTATTTCATATACCTATTCCTTCAAGTCATCACCTTCACCATCGCCGGATTCGGCTATGTCGGCACCATAGTCCCGAGTTAATTAATTTGTCCTCTCTTAGTTTGAGTGAACATGGATCCCCATTAGATATTGATCCATTAAAAAATTATATACTGAAAAGGGAACTTGAGTTCAATTGATCTGAAAACCTCTTGCTTACCGCCAGCGAAATGGGTAAAAAGCATCGATGTATCAAGAAAGAGTTGGAGACCAGAGTTAGGAAAAATAATATAATTTATTATTGGGGCCTGTAGTTTGTGTGACATTGTATATCATTATCATATATTAATATAATATACATTTAATTTAAGCATTTTTTTTAATGAATTATAGCGTGATATAAAATATATTATTTATTACAAGGAAAATTGCAAACTTTGGTTATGTTAGTTGACTTATGTTTAAGTTTTAGTTATACAATTTGTTAATGATTGATTTTCATCAAGTCACTTGAAAAAAATTTTTGTTATATTTTTCTTCAGAAGACACTAAAACTATCAAATATTGCTTATTTGATATTGATGATTTCCTATATTATCATATAATGATAATAAACTTATATCAATATTTTTGGATTAAATAAATGTCTCACATGATTGATTCGTCATACGGTTTTAGAAGACTTTTTGTGTACCCAAGACTCATGAAATAATACTTCAATTAATTTTGATTAGAGATATACTTGTGGTGGGTCTAATCCTATGATTATTTTAATCGATTTTATTTTTTCTATCTTGTCGCAATCACTTAGGAGACAATGACTTTAGATCATCTTGACCAAACTTTTTGACCGGGACATTAGCATTTATACAGAAGAAACAAAAGCCATTTGGTATAAATACATACAAATATTTTAAGTAAATATTAATATTTCTTCTAAGTAATCAGCTTCTCAAAATAAAATTTCATCACTTCTGTAAAACTTACTCAAATATTATAAGATTCAAGAATGATAATTTTTTCGTGTTGGTTGCTTAGAAGTTAGAAAGATAACCGTCTCTCTTTACATATGAAAACAAGAATTACGAATTGCGACGAGGTAGTAATAACATTGTTATTTAAATATTTTAAACTTGTTTCCAGAAAATGATGTTTCAATTTAACCGCTCTTTTGATATAATTTTTTATGGATATACGATTAATGAGAATCGAACACGAGAAATGGACCTACCGAATTTACATTGCCCCAACAGTGGACACACGAAATATCAGTGTCACGCACGAAATTAGGTTGGTTGAAGTGTCCTCTCGAATCGGCTGTTGATTAATAATTGCCACTGGAAACCTGTCTCTTCTTTTTTGTTCTATTAATTAATAGTAAAAAAGAAGGGGAAAAAAATGCAATTTAATTAGCTGATAAATAAATGCAACAACTCAATCAATGAGTGACAGCTCAATTCAATTGTAAAATAAAAAAGTTAGAGAACATCTCAACCCATGATGTACATGTCTGGCAACATTCATTATTTTGCATCACCATCTTGGAATATTCTGAATCTTGGTGGACGTTTTATCAATATGGTTATAATTTTCAATAATTTTTTATGGGTACGAGTTAGAACTTAGTGTCATTGTCTGTTTTCGACGTACAATTTTTAACAGTTTGTAGTTCTTGGGTTAGAGTCGGAGTTTAGACCTTTTGGGTAAAATCTTTAGATTTGAGTAGTCACAAATGAACTACGACTCTGTGTTTAGTATATGTAGACGGAGTTTGCTTTTATGTGCAACTTCAAGTATAGGCATTGCCGTAGACCAGTTGGATTTGTTCCATGCTAAAGCGAGGAATATTACTCTAATTGTTAATCTAATGTTTCATGTGAGACCACTCGTAACAGCTATGCGAGCTAGTTGATTGCCAACAAAAATCATTTCATATTGATGGTTGAACTTTTGGAGCTGGAAATCGAAGATTTTCTAGATATTTAAGATAAGATTTCAAAACCCCAACGATGAAAATTATCTTTTAGAAAATAATATTTGTTTGTGTATCTATGATTGTCACTGTTTTTTTTCTTGTAGATATTATCACATTACAATTGGAACCTGGGCGAAAGGGCTTGCATGAAGTCGAATGGGCCGATGGTTATCGACTTTTGTACGAGAAAAGTAAATTCTATAGGAGATTTTTTTTTTTTTTATTTAGAATCAAAAATTTTTTTTTTGAGTGGTTAGAATCAATTTTTTTTTAGCCCTGAAAAAGTGTCGGGAGTTCAATCTTATACACTCAATTTAGGGATTAACAGAATATGAAAAGAATTAGAAGTAAAATATTTTAAAATTTTATTTTACCGAAATGGTGGCTGTGGGGTTCGAACCCACGCGCACTTGTGTGCAGAAGATCTTAAGTCTTCCCCCTTAACCTCTCGGGCAAACCACCACGTGTGTGCCACTTCGTCCGATTATTTATTATTTTAACGTATATTTTATTAAAACGTTGTCGTTTTAGATCAGTCGAGAAGCTTCTGTCGATGGACCGTCCTCGAATCAAATTCCCCAGTTTCAATTCCAAGTCGCCACTACCAAAAACCCTAAATCCAAGCTTCCTGAATTATCATTAGATTTGTTCGAATTTAACATTGATGGCGGAACACTTGGCGTCTATATTTGGGACGGAGAAGGACAGGGTGAACTGCCCTTTTTACTTCAAAATCGGAGCTTGCAGGCACGGAGACCGTTGCTCGCGTCTACACACGAAACCCAGCATAAGCCCCACGCTGTTGCTCTCCAACATGTACCAGCGTCCCGATATGATTACCCCTGGAGTTGATGCTCAGGGTCAACTCATCGACCCTGAAAAGATGCAAGAACATTTCGAGGTAGCCCGTTTTTCATGTTTTCTTCACAATTGATAACTATATCTGGGAATGGATTCATAGATGAGTTATGCGTGAAAACTTCGGTTTTGGATTTTAATATTGGCCGGATGCATGTTCTTTTTTGTATTTTTAGATTTAATTGGGGGCTTGTTTCTGAAGAAAACTTGATCAATAATTCTACTGATCTTACGTTCCATTTGTTTTTTATTTTGCTTATTTGTAATTAATGATATGCTTGTGATGCATTGCCGCTATCGGGATGGTAGATATGATGGCAGACTATCTTCCGTGACCAATCTATTGATGACTAGGTTTTTCACTTCTTATGCGCGAGGGAATAAATTTGGGATTTCACATTATGAATTGAACCCGTTATTTGTATCCTATATAAGGCTTTAAGAGATGAAACAGTTTCAAGTTAAAGGTTGAATAAATATGTATTTTTTGCTACCAAGGGATAAGAAGTTTTTACTGGCCAAATAATTTTTTAAGGGGACGCGTACATATTTTTATATTCTTTTATATTAATTATATGGTGATGGAGCTTCCAAATATGATTGTTTGGAGCTTAATTTTTATTTTGAGAAATCGTTATTTTCTTTTTTTAATATATTTTTAAACTATAAATGCTATCAAATTGCAAAATATTTATGCAATAGTTATTAGAAGTGTTTTTAGGTGCATACGTATAACCTAAATGCAAGGGACGAGGACACACACACTTATAAAATCTATGTGGCCAAAGGAATGATATGCTAGGATCTGAAAATCTCGCAATTTTTGTTTAAATATATAAACTTCACTAGTTATTATACAAGAAGAGAACAAATAGTCATTATCTGTGAGCGATAATAAATTGCTATCGTCTTACATTTCAGATTTACTATTTTTCCTTTTTAAGTGTGGTTGGTTATAAAGCATCTTGAGCCTGAAAAGCACACCAAGGACGGGGCTTTAATGTTAAGGCACGGGTTATTGAATGGCTGCACCTTAGCTTTTGGCTGGGCTCAAAGGCTTGAGCATTGCTGAGCCTTGAGCCTTGGCGCACCACTTATGGGTGTTTGATAATTATGATTTAGATTGATCGTGTCTTAGCCTCTTATGAGTTATTAAAATTGGATTTGCTACACCTGCATATTTATTGATTGTGCCGTAGCATCTTACTTCTGAGTTATTGGAAAACATATTCCCTATCATGTTGTGCTGCAGGATTTCTATGAAGACCTTTTTGAGGAACTGAACAAGCATGGAGAAATTGAAAGCCTGAACATTTGTGACAATCTGGCTGACCATATGGTATTTCTTCTGATTCATTTGAAATCTGTCATCTTTTCCCTTGAATCCCTTGTGTTAATAGCAAGCTTGTGGCAGGTTGGCAATGTTTATGTCCAGTTTAGAGAGGAAGAGCAAGCTGCAAATGCTTTGAACAGTCTGACAGGAAGATTTTATGCTGGTCATATTAATTTTGTATTTTTTTCCCATATCCCCAGTCATTTTACTTAATTGTGCTCTTCAGACTTCTGATTGTTCCTATTGACTTATCAAATCATAGTACTACATTGATCGTGATTGTTCACTGAATATGAATTTGTTTCTGAATGACCACATTTGCAGGACGGCCCATAATTGTCGATTTCTCTCCAGTGACTGATTTTCGTGAGGCAACATGTAGGCAGTATGAGGAAAATATCTGCAACCGTGGTGGTTACTGTAATTTTATGCATCTGAAGAGGATAGGCAGGTAAGTCTCTGAGTTTTTTCATCAAGCAGAACCAAGTAAAGCATAGTTAAGCTTGGCAGGATTGTTTAGTTGTGTCACACATGATAATTTGTAGGGAGTTGAGACGTCGATTGTTTGGGAGATCTCGGAGAAGGCGTAGCCGGAGCCGCAGCAGAAGCCCCTACAGGCACCGTAGCCATGAAGAGCGCTCTCATGGAGGTCGCAGTGACAGTAGAAGGGATGATGATCGAGATTACTTTGAAAGTCATAGCAGGAGGCACAGAAGCACTAGTCCCAGCCATAGGAGTGGTAGAAACAGGATCCCAGATCGCAGGAGGGATCACAGTCCTATTAGGGAAGGAAGTGAAGAGAGGCGAGCTAAAATACAGCTGTGGAACAGGGAAAGAGAAGAAGCAGAACGTGCCAACAAGGCTAATGATGGAATTGCTGATGATCGAAAAGCCAACAACCACCATGGCAATGAAAAAATTGGAGCTTATTAAGGCCAGGAGCTGGTAAAAATGCATATGGGTATTGATTATTTCACCAAGGTTTGTGCTTTTTCTCAGTCAAACATCACACCCGTCCTGAAATAAAGCTTACTGCGCATTTTCCACTGTGCAGGTGGTGTGCAGGCTTACCATCCTGTCATGTGGAATATGATAAACATATTTATTTCGTATTTCTTCAACTTCGGATCAACATGCTTGTCTTGTGTGCATGATTTTGCGAATTGGCTGTTGAGTAGTTAATTTTTTTGCATATTCGCTACATTCTTCCAATTTTGCATGTTCTGGTAACCAATCTTAATGGGTTACTCTTCCCTTTCTGTATTCCTCTCCTTTTCCTTCTGCCTCCCTGCGTTTTCCTCTGCGGAACTTTTCTCCTTACTGATGCATTGATATTTTCTAAATTCCAGGCTCCTTGACACGCCCTGTCTCTCTTCCTTTCAAGATACTTCTTTTTCTGTCAGGCGGTTTCGTAAATTTTTTTGTGAGGAGAAATTCATAGTGCAGTTTTATCTTGTGCACACAATTTGTATTAGTATTATGTTCATCATTATTTAGTAGTTTTTCTGGACATATGCTTCAAGGATTTATGACTCAACTATACCAAGTATCAATCATCAGGTGCAGACTTGATCTGAGAAATATGAAATTGCAGCCTATTGTCTGTAAGGCATGTGAATATAATTTTGCCCACCGCTTAGGATGCAATGATCTTGGGTTCCTGACTTCTGTTGACTGTAGTAGGCTCACTATATGACTTTCAACTTGCTATATGTACTTTGAGCTTCCTATCATGCTAAATCTCTTTTCTGCACCTAGCATAATGATTAAAGAGCAAACTGTTAGCAGGTTATTGTAAATAATTTTCAAATGCATGTTTGATTGTTTTCTTTTTATCTGCTAGTGCTTGTGTTTTTGTATATGCAGTCAGGTATCCTTAGTAACCACATAACATACATTGTGAGTTTTCACTTACCTTTCCAATATCTTTTCCATAAATTTCAAAAGGTTCTCCAAAACTTACTCTGTTAACTAGTTTTGCAGGTGCAGGTTAGGTTCCTGATTATAAAGAATGACAATTTATTTTAACCAAAGCTTATGATGCAATTTTCACAGGTACTTTCTGTTGTAGCTGAAGTTTGGCTCAACACTTCTGATCGGGCTGGAATTGGCAGGTCCAGGGGTGAGTGAATCAAGGATTTTATGGAAGGCTGAAATCTTGATTCTAGAGTCGTCCAACTATGTTTAATTTAGTGAAATTATATTTCAAAACTGGGTATTTTTTTACTATGGTGGTTGTATGCTGTCAACTTGGTGAGACGGTCAGGATGATACTTAGTATGTTAAACTTTGGTATGAATTCTAGATAGTTAAGTTCTTCTTTGGAAGCATAATGTTGTTGGGTAAAACCCTCTTTCGTATCTTGTTATAGAATATGGTATCTTAATGGAGGGGTATGACAATACCGGTTTTGATCTTGAATCAAGGAAAGAGCTGTTGAGCACGAGACCGTACCGTTGTGTGGTGTCACATTGTTTTGTATCTTTTTAGGTTGGGGTGAAAGTTCTATGCATGCAGGTCGGAAGGCTGAACATGGTCTTCATCTATTACTTCCACAGCTTAACCTTTTTGAAACTTGCTCCACGTCCAATTATATACAAAGTTGGGGCAAGTTCAACCGTGCAATCCACTAGGTTTCTAATCCCCAGGCTTCGTGTTTGGAGAAAATGTAAAGCATTATCAAATCTTAGATGGTTTAAGAAAATGTAAGAACAATTAGATACCAAGGTTGGTCATATTCGAGCTAGATAGATAGATACCAAGGTTTGTCATATTTGAGCTGCAAAACGGAGGCTTCGTGGAAGATGGTTGTCGTGAATTTGTGTTTTCTAACCATATGGGATTTTATGGATTAGGACATATTTTGATCCCTTTTACTGTCGAATTTGATAATCCACAACACTTATCAGGTGAGTTGCGTATCACGCCCTAACAGGGAACCTTCTCGAGCCCAAATATTGTATATAGACGCACATATACTGCAAATGAAAATAAAAAATTATTTTAACGAAGAATAATATATATAATTTTGTGTATAATTGTTTAAAATTTATTGAATTTTTTTCTTTCCTCTAATCTAATCTTTAGTATAATTGTTTAAAATTTATTGAATTTTTTTCTTTCCTCTAATCTAATCTTTAAAATCTAATGCTACACGCTTGTATTCTATGATTTAAATGCCTTTGTTGTTATACAAGCAAATAAACGTGCATGTTCGACCGTGAATTCAGAGCCCACAAGTAACATGCGACAGATGCCAAAAAGAAATATAGATGGAAGAATTAATTAATTAATATTATTTCTTATTTATTATCTACTCTAATTTATTATGCGACTCTTGAGTTATTTTTTGATACTTTATTTTATACATTTAGAAAATGTTTTGTTTTCATATAAGATCACAAAAATATAAAAATATTATTTACTTGCATTTTAATAACACTTCTTAGCTTTATTTCAGCGAAGTTCTTTTAGAATTTTTAATATAATAAAAATAGTTTAGAACAAAATTTCAAGAAAAAAAAAATCGACAGATTTATATTTTGACAAAATTATTTTTGTACATTATTTATTATTATATGAATTGAGCCATATATTTATATATATGATGGATTTTTTAAAAATAATTCGAAAATATATTTTTGTACATTATTTATTATTATATGAATTGACTATTGAGCCATAGACTTGTATATATGATGGATTTTTGGAATATTACCCTAAACATTATCAAAAAATATAAAATTATCCTTTTAGGCCGAATTGGGGGGAGAAAATTGTATAAGTAGTCGAGATTGTTAATTTATGCAGGTTATACCGGTATTATTAGAGTATTTACTAAGAGAATTTATATAATTCTTTGTTTGTAAATATATTGACGAATCAGTTGTTCAAATAGTCTTAAAATTTTTTTAAAAAATCAAATTAGAAGTAAATTCAAAGTATATAAATATTAATTCCAATTAAAATAACTATAAATAAATCATTCAACTATTTTCCACCTGTAACTTGGATCTTTTTTTTAAAATGTATTTATACATGATTCAACACATTATATGTATTGGACTGAAATAAAATCGAACCCAGTTTCTTATATTTTTATACTATGAAACTGAGTTGTAAAAATATTCTAAACTACAAACTGAATCTAACCGATTTACAGGTCTAAGATATTTGTAATAAATTGTGGATTTTTACAGCAAAAAATCCATGAAATCGAGCCAAGGCATCACCTTCTTGCTACCCGCATCAGCTTCACTTGAACAGCGCGAATTCGACGTCGTTACAGCGCCGCATGCAGTATTATCCACCGCGGCCGCTGTTTTTGGACAGAGGAAGAAGTTTCTTGATCCCAATTCCTGTATCTTCGCCGAGCGATCTAAACCTGTTGGACGACACGATTTAATTATCCTTTTTTCGATTTACTGATTGATAAGTTCATTCTTGAATCTCTCTGTGGAATATATATATATATATAATTTATATTCAAGGAATAAATCTTACTTTCTAAGTTGAATTGTGAGAAATGGAGGTCAAAGGCTGAAGCATCGGACGAAAGAATCGGCCGCCGTGCTTCTTGCGCATACTGGCGCATTGCAGCCGCGATCAAATCCTCCACCGTGGCCTCCAGCGAGATCAACATCTGCACCGGACCGATACTCCTCTGCACCGTCACTTTACACAGAAATTTCGTCAGCTTCGCTGGCCTCCCTCTAAGCACCATATCCTCCGCCTCGTTTCCACTGATCCTCGCACCGGGAAACAAGTCCGGCACGGTCCTCGGCCTGGGAAGCATCTCCGACGCCACCCCGGCAGCTCTGCCATGAAAAGACGACGCTTTCTCCGCCAACCTCCCTTTCTTGTTCTTCTTGTGGCCTACTTCACGCTGACTCTTCGGTGACCCCATTCGAAATATCTATACACCTATTAGTGAGTAGTTGAACAAAGGCGCCGCCGCCTATAATAAGGGGAAACGGGGCAATAGGTTTTCCGGTGAGCGGCGGCGAACATAAGCTTAATAGCAGTGTGCTGGTCGTTCTAGAGAGAGTGGTGTCTAGAGTGGTGGAGGGGGCCGGGGGAGTATATATATAAAGGGAAGATTTTCAGGATTGGGTATCAAGGAAGATTCATTCAGACGTGGATAAACATATCAAATATTATATGGAAAAATTTTAGGATTGAGTTTCAAGGAAGATCCTCCTCGAGTTTTTATTGGTATGAAATTTTTTTAAACATATTAAATTTGATACAAAACAATGATGCAATAGATAATGTTCTCGTTGCAATAATTTTTCTCTAATTATTTATATATTTAAATTGACAGATAACATTAAAAAGAGATTTAATTATATTCAATGATATTTTTGTAATTAATATATAAACTTGCGTATAATCTTAACTATACATCCGTGGAAAAAAAGTAATAAAAAATGTTATCTAAGATATTTTGCCTTGTGAGTGGGTAAAGAATTAGATCGGAAGAATNTCTAGCATATGGTAGATTTTTTTTTATTCATAAACACATCAAAGGAGAGAGGGGTGAGTATAAAAAAGGAAAAAACAAAAAAATTCATCTTCATATCAAAAATGGTTTTTACCTTAATAAAATAGCAAGATATATTGTATATACTCGAAACACACTAACAGTTGGATACAACGAAACAATCCGCACTTGATCACTTCATCCTAATAGTTGAACAAGTATCCGTTACAGTGTTAATAAAAAAACAAGATATATTGTATATACTCGAAACACACTAGCACTTGGACACAACGAAACAATCCGCACTTGATCACTTCATCCTAATAGTTTAACAAGTATTCGTTACAGTATTGCGTATTATAGAGTCAGTGAATCATGTGTGAACCTCACATGATGTATATATGATCCAACATAATATACACCTGATCCAACATTCCCTAATAGTTCATTTAAAAAAAGTTTTATCATTATTTTAAAGGTTAGTTTTCATATCTTGTCTGAATATATCAAATTCAATTTTATTCACACATTCTTATTCAACTAGGTAAGGGGCACCTCAAAAATTGAGGTGTCTTACTCAGGTTTATAGTTAAATATATGAGCATTTATATTTGTCTCTAGACAAACTAATCATGTGTTCATATTTGTGTAGGTCTTATTTAATAATTTAATTTTAAAAGTCATAAGTATTTTGATTATTGTAATTTTTTATTTTCTTTTATATCCATAGTCACACGATTAGTATTTCGAGTTGGCATTGTGCTTAACAAAGTAAAAAAATATGAAAAACAAAGAATTTATAAAATCGAAAATAGTTAGGAAAAAGATTGAGTTGGTATTAAAATAAGAGAATTTTAATAACAAGTCTCAAACTGGACATAAAATATTTGTTCATCTTAAAATTTAATCATAGATCTACTCCATAAATAGGTAATTATAAATTCGAAAATAGAGCATCCATATTTAAATCAGGGTAGTGGTTGTAAGGGTGCCACAATTAATGACATGGTTAATGTTAATGGATTTACGAATGTGACAACTTTAACTTAAATATTAGTTGTAATATGAACAATTAAATAATCGATAAGAACATTTAAAATCTTAGTGTAATCAAAGAGTTTTGAAAACTCGTTAATGTAGATAGGATTTCAATAGATATAACATTTTTTACTTGATAATTTAGTTGATGTATTTATGAATTTTGTAATTTCGAGTTTTTAAGATATTTAAACATGATAATCAATTTAATACACAGGACAGCTGAATAGATGATTACAACGAGAGACTAATAAAAGAAATCAAAGTATCTGAATAGAAATTGTTTGGAACTCGTATTAAGAAGAAAACGCAAGTCAGTAACATGTAAGCAAAAGAAATTAACATGGAGGTGGTTGATGTATTATAAAGAAAATAAAGTAACGAAGTGGAGGAGCAATTTTCATATACGTTTATTTGATCAAGCGTAATCAAAAACTTATAATATGTCCACACACATGGACTATTACTAAGCATTTTCGATACTATGAGATAAATGTTTTATTATTCATTTAATGTACATTGTTGTTTTGATGGAGCTCGTTGATATTTAGAGTTGTCTCAATGTCTGTCGCACAGTTTAGCAGGAGCAGGCGCTTTGATTCCATGTTAAGTATTCTTCGTAAGATGATTGTACATACTGAGTTGGAGTAAAATCTTCTTATTAGTTCTTCAACTTCTTTTTGAAATAGATAGTTGTATTGAAATGTCCACAGTCGATACATGTACAGTAAAGATTGTTTTCCAATGAATTTAGTTGATATATTGAACATATAATTAGCAAATGATGGGTATTAAGAAACTATAACATAGCAAGTATTTTTTTTCCTTTGTATCCAAGGAAAAAAAACACATCACTTGATCGAGCTCCTAATTTTTCTTTCATTATAACTTTCACGAAAATGACAATCTTGGAAATTTTTTTTTATAAAATTTTAAATAATATTGTAAATGTTTACACCTCAACCTAAAATGACTCGCTATATATAATCACAATTTAAAATAGTTAATTATTAAATCTTAGTTCTGTCTGGGTTAGTAAATGGTAATAGTAACTCCACCAAAATATTATTGTGTTGTTTGCTAACATAAATTTCAACGCGTATTATGATCAAGTTCAGTCTTCTCATTACGCGGAAAATTATATTTTCAATATCGTAATGTACACAGTTTTTATTTTTTGTTTTCTTTTTTATTTTGTAATCGATGAATTTGCGATTTTAGTCTTTAATTTAAATATAGTTTCAATTTTAATAATTTTACTGAAATGTTATCGTAACACCGATAAATACTGACGACGACAAAATATATACAATATAACAAGTGTAAATATTAATTGTATCTATTTGAATATTTGTCATTTGAGCATAAGCTCAGATTTAAGGTACTTTCAGTATCATATATTTTTTTTATCTAAAGAGTTTTTATATACTCGTCTTCTTATCCTATTTAATATTTGATAATAGATACATATGTATATTTGGATTTGTTGAATTTAATAAATAGTGATCAATATTATATACATTCGGTAAAGTCAGAAAATAATTGGATCGCCGACACTTAGTTCAGTTTTTACCATTTTACAGTGGATGCTTTTGAAAATAAGAAAAATGATTTTTTAATATAAAAAAAATCATATATTGCTATGCTTCTACACAATAGAAACAAGAGAAAAAAGACCGTAAATTTGTGCTTCATTTTTAAATATTTGAAGTAAACTACTTGTTAGTTACACTGATGTAAATGAGGAGGGTTTATTTTTTCCAAAAATAATAAGTTTTAAAAATGGTTAAAATCATGTTTGATTTCATTGGTTAATGTTAGATAATTCAAAAAATAAACTTGTTCAGTATAAAATTCAGTCTGTACTTCCATGTGTTTTTTGTCAGTTGCTAATGTACACAACACAACACAAGACAACCACTTTCTTTGAGCTTTCATCTTCTTAATTAAATTTTCTTCATGACTGAGAGAAAAAATAAATTGCATTAAATTCCCACAATAAGTCACTCAGTATTGAAAAAGTATACAAAGATAATCCTGCCATCTGTCACAAATTTCTTAGTTCATTTGCCTTGTTTGCATAATAGAAATCATACATACCCTCTGAGCTATATTTTTTTTATTTTTAAAAAATGATCAGACCTTTGTTTTAGCTGACCCCTAGTTCGTCAACGTGCACTAAATTTGACTGTAATTCACCCAATTTTTTTTCTCAATAAAATGGAGACGTGAGAATGAAATGAAATGAAATCATTTTTAATAATCAAATCATTATTTTTAACTAAATTCAAAATAATAGCTAAAAAAATGTTATTGTTATTGTTATTGTTATTATTATTATTATTTATTAAAAATAAAATAATAATTATTGATACTCTTTTAATTATTATAAAATTATTGTTATTTTTTTAATTAATATAAATTTATACAATAATAATAATTTTTCGTTGGACTTTGATTTAAAACAGCTGAAAAACTTATTTTAAATTTTAATTGAGCTTTAAATCTAAAAACCCAACAAACTTTTCAAATGAAAATATTTTTTTTTATTTTCAGCCGCCTAAGTCCGTGTAGATGCCTAAGTGGTCAATTAGCACTGTTTTGAAGCGGTCGACCGGCGTCTAAGCGGTAGCCTATGCCTATTTTTATATTACTTGTTAAATTAAATATGAGAAACTTTTGGTAGAAATATAAGAATGAGAAGTTTGGAAATAACATTCTCATTTAAATGCGATGTCAAAGTGGATACAAAAAATACATAATTTTAAAAACCTTATTTGAGTGAGACAGGCTTCCCATGAACGTATGGTATATTGATAAAATTTACATTTATATTTTTAAAGGAAATGACAATTGTTGTACCCAAAAAAATGTACAGTAAGAATTGTCACATCAAAAAATAATATGATTATGTTATAAGGAAAAGGAGGGAGAAACAGCCTTCAGTTTGAACTGTTCCATTGCAAGTACCCATGAATCAATTGCGATGGCATTGGCCCCTACCCTTTTTTAGACTATGGTTTTTACACTTGGAAATTACAAGCATCGCACGTGCCCAATAGTATATTAGTTTATATGATTTCAACACCAAAAGTATATTAGTTTATACACAAAAGGACCAATGCTTGATTTATATTTTTGAGAAATAAATGTTTGTTTTATCTAATAATGTTAACTAAGTCCATTGATAACGTGGGGTATATGCGGTAAATTCTACACAATTTATACTAAACTCAATGAAAACGTTGGACAACATACCTTTTGTTTTTAAGATATTGTACTAATTTCTCTAAATTTCGAGTTTTGTCTCAACCCAATACATTAATTCAATACATGGATTTACTGGTGTTAGCAAAAATCTTTTGAGTACAATGAAACAAGAAATGGATTACATCTGCATTAGTTTTACCATAAAATCGCCAAATGCAGCAGTGTGCTGAGACTGGAAATGCAAATTTCAAGTGGGAAGACTTGATGATTCATATTCAGATTTGTGAAACGCTTTGCTATTTAGGACAGAAACTAAAAGCGTTTTTACCAGCATATGTGTATGGATTTGTATTTTTAGTACACAAACTCTGGATATCCTCTGCGAGTCGGTGTGACGAGGAAGACAAGCTCAAAATGTTGCGGCTGCTTTCATATCATCGAGTAGTTGTGATGGGATGAGTTACGTGAATTGGAAGCTGCGAAACTTGCGTTAGCGAATCCTGATGATGCTGCGGTACATAAGAAAGGTATGGGAGGATAGCCATGAAAATGATCGGGGGATGTCCAAACAGTCCAATTGGCTAAAGAATTCATTTCCATGACCTTCATTCCTATAATCGTTCCCTGCACAAAACAGATGTTGAGAATGAAGTGAAGTTATAACACAATGAAGGATAGGTACAGCAAAAATGGACTACTTTGTATATGGGATGAAAATTGGAATCTGCTTCACTCCAGACTAAAAGGTGTTCAGCGTTCTGCAGCAAGAAATGAGAAACCGAATGAGAGATCACATTCAAGCTTACAGAACAAAATCATGAGAAAGCAAACTCTGTATTTGAATCTAAACAATTGCCATTGCCTCATCTTGAGGCAGTTTCTCTTACCCAAGGTCGAGCATAAAACTTCCCGTCTCGAGGTTACGAGTTTGTCTATTGGTGACATGAGGGGGAGCTATGCCCAAGTTCAAATCTAGATCATAGGCTTTTCCAGCTAAGAGAAATCAAGGACAGCATGTGAATCAAAACAAGAAATTTTTCAAAGGTCTAAAGCGAAGAGTTGGACAATATTTCGAGCGTGTAGGATTAAAAATGAATTACGTTACTCAACGTGGTTACCTCCATTGTTCGTCTCGGAGTTCATCTCCTCATTGTATGTGCGCGGCTCAAAATTGGTGACTGCTTCCCTTCCATTACACTTGATAGCAGCCTTGTCATATGCCCTAATCAACATCAACAGATGCAGATCAAACCAGCATCCTCAGACAAATTTAGACATGAAGAAGGCTTTACTAAGTGATGTTTCTTGAACATTCACCTTGCAGCCTCTATCTCACTGTCAAACAATCCAAGATAGATATACCTTCAATGCAACATACCAAAAACGATGAATATCACACCATTTCTTGTATATCATTATGATTAATAACATATCAATCTTTTTATAAGTAGTCTCAGTTTTTGTGATGCCGTTTTACTTCTTGCCTAGAAACTGCCCCATCCGTGCTTCCCATCGTCCACATTTGTGCAATGTAACTCCCCGATACTTTGAGCTCCCTCTGGAGACTCGACTATGAGTACAGATGTTCGAATACATCAAGAATCTAAGTTGAGCTCAAATTATGGTGGTTGATAACCTGTGTGCCACCTTGTGCTTCTTAAATAAACTAATGACCTCAAGTAGAGCATTTGCTCGATATCACTCGATAACATGAACCTTAATCGAATAAGAACTTCAATTCAAGGAAAAAATAATTCAATTTTCTAATTTCGACCGCTCGTTTTCGCTTCGGCCTCCTCGAACTTACCCGTCGATTTATCAGCATCTGATTCGGAGGACGTCGCTGTGATGTTAGAGGAGGCATCTTTCGTCGTCGGATCCGAATCCAGATTCAAGAGGTTTCTAGGGTTTTCGATTTTGATAGCAGTTGCCGCCGCCGCCGCCATAGCAGGTGCGTATGCGGAGTTTTTCTGTGTATATGTTAGAGCGTGAAGTAAGTCGAATGAAGCCTAAAGTCGACAGAAATGGCAGATGAATTCCTCACGGTTGCGAGTAGATCGATTTTGGCCTTGATGCTGAGCTCAGGAAATAATAAACAAGTGAAGAGAATGTTAGAAAGAAGGAAAGGAAAGAAGGGGAGAAAGATACTGACCTGTTCTTTTTCAACCGGGCCCACAGGTTTCTTTATTTTGTCTGTTGCGGTGGAGGGCTCACAACAACACACGTAAAATTTTTGTTACTGGGAACGGAACAAAAACAGGCCCATTTTAACTTTTTGGTGCTTTCATATATGTAGATATATTTATAGATGATATATATATATATATTAATAAAAAAATTGTTTTTCAACAAATATTTGAGTTATATGATTTTTTTATGGCTGGGTTTATATGATTTTGTTATGTTCATAAATAAACTATTTATAAATATATATAAGTATGAAAATATATACATATATAATTTTTTATGAATATATACCATTTTTTTAACTTAATCAGGACGCTGACCAAGTTAAACTCACTAGTCTCCCGATCACGTGCAACTCCCCAAACTTCATCACGAAAAGTTTACCGAAAGCTTTCCACAAGTTTTACGAATCTTTTCTATATTCTTTTTGGGTTCCTTTGGTTCTCTACTAATACAAACTCTACCTGTGGTTGAAGCTCGCGCGGAGTTTGTGATGGCCGGGGAGTGGAAGGATGATGGTGATTGGGTGCCAGTAACACCGGCGAAAACGGTGCAGGTAAGGTTTTGAAGTAATTTTTGCTTGAATTACGTGTGGGTTCTCCCCAAAGCCCTTAATTTTTTGATAATTCGGGAAACAGGATTATTCAGCAGTTGATTCGGGGAAAGAGAGGGACAGCGGTGATCGCATACTTGGGAATTTGAGTGCTAGTGATGCATGTTTTGCTAATGTTTCTGGGAATTCAGGCTGCAATGCTTCTTTGGGTTTGAATGGTGGTATATCAGGTACTGCAAAATTTTATCGTATCTATAATTTTTTTGCAAAATTGTATATTAAGAAACAGTGCTCGCCTTGGTAATTCATCTGCTTGATCAGTGATGAATTTTCTCTCTCAAGTTTTATATTTAATTGTGATGCTGTTCAATAGGATAAAAGTGAAAGCTTTTGGTAGAAAATCCACTATACATGGAGAATATGGACTCGAGGGGGGAAAAATAACATGGCTTTTCTCACACGACTAACATAGTAACACATCAAGAAAATATTTCCCACGATTCTAACTTCTATTTGAAATCATGAAATTCACAGAGCTGCTAAGGCTAAAAAATCAACGTTCTTTGAAATACCGTATCTCATTTGATAGTTAGGATTCTTTTTTGCGATATTGTGATATTTTGGTGTAGACAAAGTGGAGTACGAAGAAACCAGGAAGGATGAACAGGTACATCACAATTTTGGGTCAGATTCTACAACTTCCAAAGCTTCAGATATACCGGGTCGTCCAAATTCTGAAAAATTTGGCAGTTGTGGAGTTAGCTGGAGTAAAAAAAAGAGACCAAAGATGAAAAAACACAGACCAAAAGTATTCGACGAAACCAAACCCAGAAAAACTCTGAAATCACAGACTGTTAATCCTTTAACACCTAAACAAAAAACTCCAAGGCGATCTATCCCTAGAACAAGTCCACTCGATAAGAGGAAGTGCCTGAGAAAAGGGAATCCACAGGAAGTTTTTGATGGAAACTTAGGAAGTGCTACAAAATCTTGCAGACAAGAACTGGATTTCGATCTTGAAAACCATGCCAGGGATCAGCATGGGCATGATAGTTGTGGTTTGATTGATGGGGCGACCAATGCCAAAGTCATGAAAACTCCATTTGCAAAAGACGAGCATGTCCAAATGGTGGATGGATTTCAACGCCCAGAGAATTCCTCAAGTGCTCATGGGGATGCAGTTGATCAAACTTCTTATTGTGCAGTAGAAGGTTTCACAGATTCAATGAATGCTTGTACTGAAAGAAGCTCATTAAGAGGTAATATTGAAAACTACCAATTCTAAGGTGATTTATATCCAAAGTAAGATTCTATCTACAATAACACTTTCATTCTGTCGGCAGATTCTTTAGAAGATACCCCAAAGCAGGACGTCAACTTCAATTTGGAAGTGCAAGATTTCGACTCCTGCCCTGAAATCGGAGCAATTGTCCAGCGATATCAACGCAGAAAGAAGACTAGAAGCAACCCTTTGTACAAGGAAGGTTTGAAATTCGAGGAAAAGATAAATACACCAGAAGAAGGGTCAAAGATGCGGTATGGTGCTAGATTTTCTGGCTTGAAAGTCTATAAAAGGATGCTCCGACCAAACGAGTGTCTAAAGAACAGCAGGAAACTTGGACCAAACTTTCCAAGTATATTCAAGAAAAAAAGAACGCAACAACAAAGAGCACCTAAATTCCTGGAAAAAATGGATCCATGTATTAAACGTAAAGTAACTTCCACGAAAAGAAGTAAATTTGATAGAACTGTCGAAAAAGTCGTAAAAAGATGTCCGTCTACGAAATTAGCTGATGGGATGCATCAGAAAAGGGTCATGGGCAACGAATTGTCGTCCGATTTCGTAATGAAAGAGTATAATTTAAGGGTGAATCAGCCCAGCCCAAAACAGATAATGGATGCAATGACTGATCCCAAGTCTTTTAACTGTGTATGGAGCTTGTGTCCTATGGCAAAATTTAGAAAAAAGAGATCTTGTAATCGTAGTCGGAAGACTAAATTTTTGGGTATGCATGAGGAAGTGAAACATCGAGAACCACAAGGATGTATTTCTCCTTTAAGTTGGTCGGAATACAAAAGGAAGCGATCGAATATGTCTGCTCGAAGGCGTGATTTATCATCCACGTGTCTGGTTCCAACAGCTTTTCCTTCAAAAGCCCTTAGTGTCGTAACCCAAGATACTGCACAGGAAAATGTTGAAGATTGTGCAGAGATTTCTGGCAAGCACATTCCATATTTGGATGCAAATAGTTTAATCGAGACTCCAATTCTTGTGGGACAACATCTTGACCTAAAACATATGTTTTCGAACCTAAATGGTTAGTATCAATGTTTATTTTGGCTCAACATATTTCTTTACAAGGATTGACAAACTGATTTTTTGTGTTTGGTTCTTCTTTCAGCGGATGAAGTCCAAGGTATGACTGATTTTATTAGCCAGATGTTTGAGAGACTATGTATATCAGAAGTCAACAACCAACTTGTGGTGCGGGATCAAAAAGTCAGTGGTGCAATTCTTCCTTACGAACGGAAGTTTGATCCTTCAAAGAGACGGAAACTACTGCCAAAAGTTGATCTTGATGCTGAGACATTGAGGGTCTGGAAATTGCTGATGGAAACTGATGGGAGTGAAGACATTGGAGAAGGAGACGATGAAACCAAAAAAAATTGGGATAGTGTCAGAGAAATGATTAGTGGACGAATTGAATCGTTTATTTCTTGCATGCATCATATACAAGGTATCATGGACCTCGTTATTACACTTTATTGATAAAGCACAGTGCAAAAGTCTAGCTTGATGTTCTTTGCTTCTGTGTTATACTAAATAAGAATGTTATGATGACAGTGATTATTTGTTTTCTCTCAATTGAGAAATAGTTGATATTTTTAGCTCATAATTTGGGGAAAAACACTTGAATTAAACTATATCACTTTATGATTAAGTGAGTGCCACTTAAATATAAAATGAGTATTTCTCTTGTTTTGTTTATGTTGAATTTTTTATATTTTTTTAATGACTTTACTATATGATAAACGTCGTCTTCTTATTTTCTTTCAAACTTTTATTATCAAAGAATTCTATAATTCAATTTAAGGTGCGATTAATAGACCGAGGCCAAAATTATAAAAATTATTTTAGTGGCTTCTTCAGATGACATAAAGACTGTCAGTATTTTTCATCATCGCCAAGTGATGGTTCAGACTCAATAACATTTAGTATTTTAAACTCAAAAGTTAATATAATTTTGAATTTTACTTTTGACATATGTTCAAAGTAAACCTGTTTGGATAGAATTAGATTAATGAATTCTGATTTTATTGGTTTGATTAATTAAAAATACACACAAATAGTTTAGAAAAGAAAACATGAAGCATGAGATTGATGTCTGTATATAACATTCAGAAGTGGTCCCGTGATTGGAGATATCTTTGAAAGAATGTTTCTGGAGTTTTAAAAGGCCATTGATCAGGATGAAGAAAGAGTGGCCGGCATCTAATAATTGAAAAGAAAAAGTTATTTAAATTTATTTGTTTTCTCTTGACTCCATTCTTTCTGTCTTTTATCTAGACAATGATCATTAAACTAAGGAGAATGTGATGCATCATTTATGAACTATTATGTTGATTCACTTTTGATGTTGTTATACCTCTGATTGATTTTGTTATAATATTATTTTTACTGTGTATCGTTCCAGGGGACAGACGATTCTCTCCATGGAAAGGGTCAGTTGTTGACTCGGTGATTGGAGTTTTCCTAACTCAGAACGTCAGTGACCATCTTTCGAGGTAAAGGAGAATTTTATATAAATTGTTGCAAGAAAATTCACATGTTTTAAAAAAGTGCAACCTGTTTTGAATTTGTTGCGATGCAGTTCTGCCTTTATGTCTCTTGCTGCAAAATTTCCTCCATCTGTGAATAAACGGAGTAATTCCAGCAAGAATAATGTGGGCCATCAAGAATCTGTTGATAGTATTAAGATTGCTTGTGATCAATCTACTGATAGGAATAACGAGAAACCATGCTTATGTTCAACTGAGCAAGATATGAGACAAATTTGCTCTTGTGCCAAAACTAAGACTCTTAGTGTGGATGAAAGAAGTTATAAAGATGCAGTTCAGGGAATTCAAGATTCCCCTTCCTCTAAAAGTTCAACTACCTTTTCTCAACTAAGTACTAGTGAGAACTCTGCTGTACTTAGGGAGGTTTTACATGGGGAGGAAAATGCATCGCACCAGCATATTAACAATCAGGAAGAGAATAATATCTCATGTGATCAAAGCATAGTTGATACGGAATTTGGAGATGCATCTGCAGGTTCCATTTCTTGTAGAAGTCCAGATACCATTTCTATAACTTGTACTAGTGAGAATTCTGCTATAATCAGGGAGAAGGTTTTCAAGGTGGAAGAAAATGTATCGCTCCAGCGCACTCACGGTTACGAAGAGAATAAAATATCAAGTGGTCAAGGCACGAGTGATACAAAATTTGGTGGTGCAGTTTCAAGCATTCCGTATTCCTCTTCTCATGAAAGTTCAACTACCATTTCTAGACCTTGTACCGGTGAGAATTATGCATTTTACAATCGTGGGGAGCATATAAGTTCTTGTGATAGATGCATAACTGATGTGAAATATGGAGACACAGCTATGGGTATTCCAGATTCGTCTGCACGTAAAAGTTCGACCACCATTGCTATACCTTGTTCCGGTGAAAATTCTTCTATATTTAGAGAGACTTTACTGGTTGAAGAAGATACATTTCTCCAGCAATATTACAGTCATGAAGATAATACAAGGTCGTGTGATAAAAGCATAGCTATTTTGAATTTTGGACCTTCACATAGCAACACTAGTGCTTTAAGACCAGACAAGACATCTGATTTGGATTGTTTGACTGATAAAAGCACAAGTATTTTGAAATTTGGAGCTTCTCAAAGCAATACTTGTGCTTTAAGATCAGACACGACACCCAATTTGGATTTTAATGCGTCAAGCTGTTTGACTAGATCTCAAAATCTTGTGACAGATCTTGGAAACATAAATATCAACGGTCTACCCAATGTAGGCAAGAGCCGTGAATCTGCAGGAGGAAGAAACAAACGCAAAGTGAAAGAGAATCAAGAAAGCCCTGTTAACTGGGATGACTTGAGGAAACAATATTCTTGTGGCAAATCAAACGATTCAGTGAATGATAACATTGATTCTGCCGACTGGGAAGCAGTTAGACAAGCTTCAGTTCAAGAGGTTGCTAAAGTGATCATGGACCGGGGGATGAACAACATTCTTGCTGGTAGAATCAAGGTCATATATAATTTCAAATCATGAAAATGTGTGGTTTTGGGGAAACGAAAGAATTAAACTTCATCTGTCGGTTTAAAAATTCTTTTTTTACTTGTATCTGTAGGATTTCCTTGATCGAATGATTGAAGATCATGGAACTATTGATCTAGAGTGGCTAAGAGATGTTCCACCTGATAAAGCAAAGTAAGATCCATAAACAATTTAACTAGCAATGTGTTTTTTAGTATTGCAATCATATGATGATATCATTATTGTTTATCTCAGCTGTATTTATGGTGTACTTGTTTTCTTTTTTGTTTAGGAATTACTTATTGAGCATACCTGGACTTGGCTTGAAGAGTACTGAGTGTGTGAGACTCTTGACGCTTCGTCACCATGCCTTCCCAGTAAGATTTTATTGAGGATTGGATTAATTTTCCGGTAATCAAGTATGACTTCCTCATTAATGGGCTTTGATATTGCACAAGGTTGATACCAACGTTGGTCGGATTTTGGTGCGTCTTGGATGGGTCCCTCTTCTTCCACTTCCGGAGGATGTTCAGATACATCTTTTAAACAAGTGAGTGTTACTGAATTACATTCCTTACGCGTGTCTTTATTGTAAATGATTTTGATGACCGATCCTCTACAGTTACCCTTTAGTGGATACCATCCAGAAGTACATCTGGCCACGTTTGTGCAAAATTTCAAATGAAACACTGTAAGTGAAAAGGAAGTCAACTTCTTTCACATCTTGGGACAAAATTTGTTTAAGCAGCCCACATATTATTTCGAGTTTTTGGTGCTTTTCCTAAATCAATTGTTTCATTTAATAGGTATGAATGCCATTACCAGATGATCACCTTTGGAAAGGTTGGAGTTTTTATTTTCTACGTTTATACATTAATCTCTATTGCTTTTGTGTATAATAAACTGTGATAATGAGAACATGATCTTGAATGTTGCAGGTGTTTTGTACGAAGAGACATCCCAATTGCAATGCATGTCCAATGAGAGGACAATGCAGGCATTTTGCAAGTGCATATGCTAGGTTAGTGGCAGATTAGCTGCGCATGTTATCCCAATAAATTTATTATAGATTAAGATTTGCAGTTAATCCGTTGTATGTGATGTTATTTAAAATCTAATCGAATTATTTTAAATCTAATCGAATTATTTTTGGTGAGCCAACTTAGAGTGTGTTTGGGTAGACAAGCCAATTTGAAAATTGCTTTTGATGTGAATACTGATGTTCAATTTGACCTTTTAAACTTTTGAAAGCACCTAAAGTTGAAACTAAGAAGCCTGAAAATGTAGCTCTTACTGTTTGTATTTTTACTGTCTTATCAAATAAAAAACTATACACCCTTTTATTTTAAAAAATAATTTGAATTAGTTTGCTTAATGAAGTGTTTTATTTGTTTATGTATAAAAACTCACCCTCACTTGGTAATTAGAAATTTTCGAACTTTTTTGTGGAAGTAAATGGTGTATTAGTAACGTTTAGAAGGACCAATGGCTGAAGGAAAGTGAAGTATAAAAAAGAAAATGTGGCAAAAAGATCATCATAGGTTTGCAAAGACTTTATACCTCATCCAGTAAAGTATGCCGAACACACTATTTGGAAGTAAGTAGTAACATATAGAAAACATAATTTATATGTGCGGATTTGTGTAAATTCAATGCAGTGCCAGGCTTCGCCTTCCAGGAGTGCAGGGAGGGAGTAACGAGGATGAGCCACAAGTTAAATCTAGTCAAAAAGTTATGGATACAAATCCGCCTCTGTTGGTTCATTCTGATGATGATGTATCTAGAGTAGGGGATATATGCTTTAATTCAGAACCTATTGTAGAATTCCCCCCATCACCCGAACCTGCATCTATAGAAATGGCAGAGCGTGACATTGAAGATTTTGGATATGAATCTGAAGACGAGATCCCCACCATTAAACTCAATCAAGTAGAGTTCACTAAGAATTTACTGGATTTCATGGAGAAAACAAATTTCTTAAATGGAGAAGGTACCATGTCAAAAGAGCTGGTTGCCTTGAGCCCTGAAGCTGCATCAATTCCCATGCCTAAGCTAAAATCCGTGGGCCGGTTAAGGACAGTACACCAAGTGTAAGTGATGTATTACCCATTGCGTGTTCTGGACAAAGATTTAATACCCCCAATACAAATTTGGTTTTTATCTGTCGTGCTTTCGTTTTATTGCAGCTATGAAGTTCCAGATTCACACCCTCTTTTGGCAGGGGTTAGCCTCATGTTTTTGTTCTTATTGACTAGTGTAAATTTCAGCATTGTGTTAAATCCATTTAAATGCATCGGAAAATTGGTCTGAGTTTTCATATGCTCTGTAACAGTTTGAAAAACGAGAACCTGATGATCCATGCCCATACCTTCTTGCAATATGGACAAACGGTAAATGAATATCTAGCGCTCTTGATGTTGTGCAAATGAAGTCTTTTGAAGAACTAGTGCACCTATAAAGGATCTCTAGTTTCTCGTAACTTGGAATTGATGGCAAATTGCAAAACTATATTTGTGTGTTATCAATTTCTTTCTAAATCTGAAGATGCAAATCCCGATAACTTTTGTTATTTTTCTACTGAAATTTTCCCAACCTCCAAAAGGTGCATGCAGTTGTCAGGAGTCGATAACATGTGATGTTGGTACATGCTGTTTGAGAGATGAGGTTCAAAAACAAAATGAGGAGTTAATTCAAGGGACAATGTTGGTGTGTAAAAATTTCAGCTTTGGTTACGTGCTGTAATTGTTTCACTAATAGCTTTCAAATGAAATGATTCACCTGAAAATTGACAATTAACTACCACAAACAGATACCATGCCGGACAGCAAATAGGGGGTCCTTCCCTCTAAATGGGACATATTTTCAGGTCAACGAGGTAAAAGAAGATTGTATGTCACCATTCTATTATGACATATTTTCTGCTGCAGAAATGGGGTGCCTCAGGCAATGGCTCTCGTATTTGTTTCAGGTTTTTGCAGATCATGAATCCAGCCTTCAGCCAATATCTGTTCCAAGAAAATGGATTTGGAACTTTCGGAGAAGGTCATTGTATTGTGGAACATCCACAACATCAATATTTAGAGGTAAAATAGACAAATTTGTTTTTTTTGTTCCATGTTGAGTAACTGCTGAAACTTAGTTTTACATCTGATTTATGGATTGCTCTTTGATGTATAGGCATGACAACAGATGAGATACAATATTGTTTCTGGAGAGGTAACAATCATATCTAAGTCTCTTAACTTTGTGCTTGGTATTCTACCACTGGGTTGTTTGATTGTTTAGTGCTGTTAATGAGTCTTTGAAACTCCCGGCAGGTTTTATCTGTGTAAGAGCAACTGATAGGGTGACTCGGGCACCAAAACCACTTGCAAGGAGATTTCATATCTGCAAAACAAGGGTAGTTGGCGACGAGTAACAAAATTTTGAAGCATTCTCTAACATAAATCGTAATCTTTGCACATTGACACCTATTATTGTACTTGCGAATAACACAAGACGAGGGATCATTAGTGTACATATCCAGTCGCTTTTCTCGAAACTTAAGTTGCAGGCTTCGTGGGAAACTTTGTAGAAAAGCAGCGTCTTTATCAAGGATGATTTTTTTCTTGTTAATATTATCATCTAACATTGAAAACAGAAGAAATGTAAAGTATTACTTCGAATATCAAGTTTTATTTATATCTTTTTTTATACATAGGCCTTTGGTATTTTCAGCTTGTTTTTGATTATTTCCACACTTCTGTCAACTATAATTTGGAGGCGGACTCAATGAGACAGTTTAGAAATAGAAATCATTGTGTAAAATTTTCTCTCTTTGATTCCCACTTGATACAGAAATCATAACGTAGAATCCATACATCACGTAGATTTTCTACAATTTATCTTAATTTTTACCCAGTAACTTAAATCTTGATCAATCCGACTACGTTATAAATTCGACTAATTATTATGATATTCGACTAATTATTATGATCTTATTAATTATGCTGGAAAATCAATATGCCTTTTCCCTAACCAGGTTTATTAGGATCTTTTTGTTATGTGCGGGTACTCTGGCTCTCTTTCAAGAAATAGTGAGTTGAATTTCAAAATTACACTAGGAAATATAAATGCATCTGATTTTTTTACGAAGTAAAAAATAATGTATTTCATTACAACAGAATGATCACATTTTGCATGAATTATAGCAATCTTGACATGTTTATTTTTGAGTGGGAGTGAATATATAGGTAAAGGTGCCAAAATAATTATACTAATACAGGAAATAAAAATGTTAGAAATAAATATTACAATGAACTAATAGTTGACTTACAAAACATCAAACTCTCTGATATTAATACTGAATTACTCCTAATATATTTATGAACGTAATAGATTTGTGTGTGTGGGGCACAGCTCAGTAAGAACAGTAGTTAAAGAACAATTATTAATTATTACAACTTTCTTACACCGAACCTTATTCATTTAAAAAATATCTAACAAAAAAAAAAAGGAAAATTTATTTTCAAGGTTTATGTTGCTGAGTGTAGATGTAGTCAAGGTGCGCCTCAAGCATGTCCCTTCTCCTCGAACAGTCTTCTTCATCTGATCCTCCTTCACATGAGTTGATTTCTTCAAGACCCATCAATATCTGCTACATATATATATATGAAAGCAAAGAAGGCAAATTTTATGAAACATTTGTGAGGAAATTGAAAGGGAGTCCGAGAAGAGAGAGCGAGGAGAGAAGATTACATCAAAAGAATCGAAGCCTTTCATTTTTGTGACAGATTCTTGGCTCTCGACGTTGTTCATCTTCACATTCACTTCTCCTGTAAAAGATACAGATTTTTCTGTCATTTTTACGAATATTCTAAGAGGAAATGAACCTAAGCTAGAATCCTCAGTGAACCCACGAATATTTTAAACGAAAGATAACTTTTTAAATCTGAAACAAAAAATGTTGAAAATTTTAAAAGATTATAGTCTATACTGGCTCTTGCTAGGCATGTAAATGAACTGTAGAACAATTTTACCTTGTTCGGGTGCCAATTCTCTTGCAGAATACTTGGGGATGGTGGTAAAGGAAACGAGGAGGAAAATAAGAGCAATCATCATATGAAAATGTCGATTCATGGTTTTAGTTCTTGGTTGTATTCTAGAGATTTATTAGCTCCAATAAATCAGGGCATTCGTGAAGTAGAGGGCGTGTGAAGGAGAGAAATGGTTCTTGTTGGGAGTTTAGGGGTTAGAAGTGCACATATGCCTACTATAAATACATGCAAGCAGGAGTTGGGAGTTAGGTTCATTATTTATATTCTATTTGTGTGTGGTTATAATTAAAAGTTGTTGATAATGATCATGAGATGAGAAGATAATAAAATTGATCCAATAAGTTGATCAGATTTTAATCCAACAATTAATCAAAATCATGTTTTAAATAATTCGATGAATGCCAACATGACGTCTAATATTGCTGATATGATGGTCGTCATGGTTGTATGAGATTGATGGTATTTTGGATATCATGTCAGCCTTTCAATGAAAATGATGTAAAAATAAAAAATAAAAAAATTTATTNTATATATGCAGAAGGCTGAAAATTGATTGCAAAAATTATGAAAAGCTTCTGAAAATTGATTGCAAAAATTATGAAAAGGGCCCTAAAATGACCAGAATCTTTTTGTATTCCCTATGCTCATGTTAGGGCTCCACCCACTATTTTATTAAAGTATGTGTATGATATCATTTCATATCATAAAGATGTAACCATACTCAAATATGGGTGTGTGACATGTTTATTACTTATCTCAGATAAAGAAAGTACAAAAAAAACAATTAAATTTATATAAATAAATTGAAAAAACTACTCGCAATTAAAGAGATTTGATCATAAGGCAGAACAAATCTAGGGATCTCAACTTTAACACTATTGGAATAAGACTTCATCGGCACGGCTGCACCCACTTTTATGCATCTCATCTTTTATGCATCTGATGAGATGGGGAAACAAAAGCTTTAATTTGCTTTTGTCGTTGTCAATGTAAATGGTCCAGCTAAACGTCCAACTCACACCAAAAATCTATGCACACTTTAATTTACACTATCGATACTAAATTAAAGTCAACCTTTTGGACATATTTCCCCCCTTCAATATTAAATTTAATCATCCCCATCTCTTTCAATTGAATGAAAACATACGTAAATTCATCTTGGTTTCATGGTGTGTTCACAAAATAACCATATTACTTGAATAAGAACTCAATAAAATATTACAAAACACGATAATTATTTTTTATTAAAAAAAAATAATGCATACACATATTTCGCGGACGTGAATTAAAATCGCAAACAAATAAATTATCGATCACAAAGTACCTAACTCTCCAAAAGTTGATTAGTTTAAAAAGATGGCATAAAAAATTGAATAACTCGAAGCACTTAAATGAGGCAACATACGAGATATTGGTTCCCACATGCAAGCAACGTATAATATATGGTGGCGACTCCACCCAATCCAAGTGGAGAGATTTCCCACTCTTTTTGCAGGATTTGTTCTCATAATAGTACTATTTAAATTGACACCTAAGAATAACAGAGTCGTCCCATATAATTTAATCTTGTATATATTATATTATGTATATGTCTGCCAGTTTCAGACACACCCACTGTTTATTATCGTACATAAAGAAATCATAGTAAAGAAGCTGTACCTCTTCAACTTATGCTAAAGTTGTTGCATATTTTAGTTAATTCATCGTGCATGGCTTTTGGAACAATGTTGGCTTTTGGAACAATGTCTCACAGCCACAAAATGCAGCACCAGATTCCACTTGAACATCTTATTATATGTAGTACTACAACTTATGCATGAGTAGTAGAATTCTGTATGCTAAATTCAAAACAGCATGCAAGCTGAATAGAGATTTATACTGCGAGATCAAGTGTTTATCTTTTTATCCATCAACTGAAATACAATGGTTTCTTTCCATTTGATCGGCACTAGATAGCTCGCGGACTAATTAGTCGACTCTGTCCATACGAGTACTAGTAAAACAGCCTTAGAAAGTGATCACTTGATATTATACGATTTATGGAAAAATAGAGAATAATCCATGTAATATACGTACGATGAATTTTTTGGATAAAGTAAACTAAAATTAAGTTGTAATGGTATCAAAGAATTAAAATTTGGCCCAGGGTAAAGCCCGATTAGAAATCGAAAGAAGTGGGCCATGGCCCAATGCACTGTATAAACAGGTTAGATTTTGACATCGCACTTGGGCCGGTTAGCCTCAAATGCAATTGTAATCTCTCTTACTATGTCTCGCAACTCTCTTTTCTCTCCTCTCATCTCATTTCATCCTACTCTCTTTCCTTTTCAAAAATGTACAAATATCTATAACGGTTTTTTAGAGTATTTCTTTTCATGAAAACCGCAGTTTATTCATTTTCGATAACCAGATCCTTGAAACAATTAAAATTATTCTTTTAATTCAATTAATCCTATTTGAGCCAACTTAGGTGAGGAATATCCGATTTTCTTGAACGGGTTGTACATGATCTTGCCTGGAAATTCGCTATGTCGATTTATATGCGACTGAAATTTTCAGTACAAAAATATGTCTCGCTTTGTTGATTTCACTGGTTAAATTTTTATGGTGTTTGACTATTGAATCTACTAATGTTGAAAGTTTTGGGAGTGTAACAGAGTCCTAATGCCTAATGGTTTTATTTTTGCTGCTTATCCATAGATTGTGTATGTATTTAAACTTTCTGCTGGCAAGCCATATGAGTGGCTACTATAAAACCTGAGGGTGAGGGTCCAAATAACAGAACAAACTCCAAAATCTCGTGCTTCCAACATTAAGCATATGCTGGAAGAAAAGGACCAAATCCTGGTCAATTATGGGCGCTTAGACACCACATATCAAGTTCAAAGCCATCCATCTTATAGGTACGAATTCTAGGCCTTATACTTTCAAAATAAATAAATAAATATTATAACATAACTATCACGTCCCGAAACTGAGATACGTCATCGACGTTGTGTAATAATTAAAACCGCAAAACAAACAGCCACATAGAACATAAAATAGCCAAAAGTCGGTCTATTACATAATCAGAACTGTTTTTTACTGTGCATAACAAAATTTCAGAAACGATAGCGTAAAGGAAAATAAAATTAAAACAGATACTTGAAACTTCATGTCTAGAATTTGATCACAAACCCCAAAATATGTGTTATCCATCTTTTTCCACTTGAACTTCACCCTTATCTGGGGAGGGAAGTAAGGGGTGAGTGTTTGAAGAAACACTCAGTATGTGGGGGGCCAATTGTACAATACAATTTGAGTTCAAGGGTGACATGTCGCAACATGAAAAAATACATGAGACAAATAGAATTCGAAACAAGGTATCAAAACGTATCGTAATTGGAACATCGACTTATACAAAACACTGTTATTCATCTCTTTATCCATGATATACTGATCAATCCTTAATTTTTACTCCTCTAAGGAAACGAGCCCGTATATCGGTTATTATAATCCACCGTATCAATGTCTTATCTTGTCATGTTTCGGAAATTTTCTTTCCACTTTTAATTAGACTCCTAACAGTCCATTTTCAATATTTCAAAGGTCATGAAACGTGTAGTGTACGATTGAGTTTTCAAAAATATCAGAAACATAATTATTTTAAAACATACTTATAAGCTTAGTGACTTGTTCTTTTCTCGAAATAAAGTGTGTATGACTTACTGCTCGAAATGATATTCTCTTGAAGCTCGAACTTGGCTCAAACAAGGGTCGAGTGTTATTCAGAATTCGGTACTGCTTGGATTGCTTCTTGAACGAAACTTTTGCTTGAAAATGAGTAGAGTATTGCTCCGAATATGAGAGATTTCAAGATTGTGAAATATTATTTATGTGCGACAATTGATAAATTTTTATAAAGAGTTGGTAAGACACTCCACTACATACCAAAATCTCATGTCTCATAAGTCATTACTCATTGATTATTCAGCCATTAAAATCGTATTTTTATGGTCATAAAGCCACGTTTAATTAGTTACTAAGTCACATTTTTATGTCACTAAATATATAGATTTTCAGAGTCTTCACAATAAAAACATTTGCCCCATTCAAAATCTTGAACTACAAGCAGGAATATCCGAGTAGGCTATCTATATTCGCATCCCCGCTTCGACCCCCGAATTTTGAGCCAAACTAATTGTATGCTTATTTTTGGTATATTATTAATTATTTAGTTATGTAAACAAACAAGTTATCTTTAAGATAATGTGGATTAGAGTCACGTCAATTGTAATACTCTTTTTTTAGAAATTGGTAATTTGATGCATGAAAACAACAAAGATATAATAATAATAATAATAAAGTGGTGACACATAAGGTTTGCAACATTTGTGGGGGGTGAGTTGCTTTCAATCACCAACAAACCAGACCGACCCACCTTCACCTACCCCAAAAAACCGGTTCGACCGTCACCCCTTTTTCTCAGCCCTCCCAAACCCTTTTTTTTCCTTAATTAATCATTACAATTGTTGTTGTTAGAAGCTAAAATGTTAATGGTGTCCTTATCCTTCTACAAACAATATTCACGATTTTTAAAATTATTAAATCTTTCAATTTTCTCTTTTTTTTCCCAGTTTGTATATTATTATTTATTAAGATTTCATTTATCGTAATAATAATAATTGAGCACATGCAGTGTTTTGTCTGTATATTTTGTAAGTTTTCACAAATTAAACGAGTAAACAAATAGTTTGCGTAACATATTTATAAACTTTATATTATGAAAAATAAATTTGGCGATTTAATACATGTCTTTTGCGTTACAAATTTATTATAATGTGACATATTATATGTCACTCAATCCATGTTAATCGTGACACGCGCCGACTTTGACACAAATAGACATGTGATTCTAATACGGTAGTACCCTTCTTTTTATGGGATTCAAATCGATGTTTGAAATAATTTATAAGATATTACAATGAACTTTTGTATATAGTACATATTTTATATATATTAGTGCACTGACGCACGCGTTACATGCTTGTACTATATTTTTTATAATTCATTCTGTTTATATTAAGAGAATGTGTGTTCTCTTTGGAAACACAGTAAATAAATTGTACACCACAAAATATTATAGTGGAATTATTTTCATCTTGTCCGTGGTTTTTACCCTAATAATTTTTAGGGGTTTTCCACGTAAATCTTGGTGTCCAGTTTATTCTTTATTTTCGGGTTTATTATCTCAAATTGCCGCAATTGGGACCAACAGACTATACTGTAATTTTGATATATGAATTAAAAAATAAATATAAAAAAAAGAAAAAAAAGACCAAAGTAAGAATTGATTCTACACAACTTAATGCTTAGAAAACAGAGACTCTATCCGCTCTCTGTCCGCTAATATACATGTGACTTATGTTAAAGTTTTAACACTTTATTAATACATATAATTATTAAAATAGATCATGACATCAAAAATTAATTACTCTAACTGTTTCAAACTTAATATAATATAGACATAGATATATATACTATTACAAAAGGTTTAGAAATCGCTTAATCGGGGGTCTTTTTTTTTTTTTTTTAATGTATGTAGTATGTGTCATAAAAAAATGTTTGAAAAATTTCAGAATGATCACGCATACATGAAATGATTACGCATACACGAAGTTTGTCAATTTTTCAGAAAAAAAAGTTTGAATAAGGGGCACTGTCTGATTTAAATATTTATATTTGTCGGCATGCATCACACATATGAATCTTTTTCTGCCATATTGGCCTAATCAAGATTTAGTCGTAATTAATAAGTATTAAATCAAAATTAGATTAATAATTATATGTAAATACGTGATTGGGCATGCCTTGAAGTTTAAATTAAATTAGATCACTGCAGATGGTCTCCTTGCTTAATTGAAAAGCAAATTGGTATGTTGACATGAACGAAGCATCTATTTGGAAAAAAAAAAAATTTTGGTGAAAATATTAGAAAACAAATTATTGAAAATAAAATAAAAGTCATATACATTCACTAAAATACAATTTATTTGTTCTAAGAAAAACAAATTCAGAGTCTATTTTGGTAGAAGGCAAGAAATCTCGATAATCAATAATCTAGATGCTAGTCAATTTTGTACCAAAAATGTGATGTAGAAATGGTCAAATTCATTTATTTATCATAGAAAACAGAAATTGTTCAAAGGTTTCCATGCCGCAATATATACACGCACATTTGATTCCCAACTATAAATTCCTCTCGATATTACAATTAAACACCAATAAATTCTTATATATGTCTATTACAGTCTCACATATCTAAATAAAATATCTCTATCACAAATATTTACAATAAAAAATAATATTTTTTCATTGATTACTTAAATAAAATATATGTATAACAAAATTAACAATAAAAAATAATATTTTTTCATTGATTACTTGAATAAAATAGAGAATTTTTGTGATTATATTATAATAACATCAAATACATATTTACATTTTATATATAAAAAAACAGGGAATGTGAACTATTTACGCACTTGATCCCTGGTTTCATACTGTGATACATGGATTCATAAGTAACATGTATTCTAAATATGTTATTTGATTAAAATATACATGATATTGAAATTAAATTTAAATGGTTGAAAATGTAGAATTTAAAACTTTAGAGGCAGTTTAATCTTGGGAGGAAGATGGAGCCCATGGAGTCATATCCATGGGGTAGCTTCCTAAGACCCTCAAGAAAGATGTATATTCTTGCACCTCCACTAAGGCATTTTGCGCCCGCACCTCCGCCAACGACGCCTCGAAATCTATGTAAAACATGTACTCGAAATGTTTGGCCGTCCCGGTCTCCGCGTCGTCCACTAATCTGATCGGGCAGTTCCGGCGAGGCCGGGACTCGATTTTTGTCAAACTGATGTTCCTGAAAGCAAAGGCCGATAAGACTTTGAATAGGACGCTGGTTCCCTTTTCGTGCGCGAATACGATGCTTGTTTTGAATGGCCTATCCGTGCGAGGGATGATCGGTTCCCTCGCCAGCATGACGAATCGTGTTACATTGCTCGAGTCGTCCTGGATCCCGTCTGCTAGTATGTTCAGCCCGTACAGCTCGGCTGCTCGTGCCGAGGCGATTGCCGCGGTGTTGTGGAGGTTGTTGGTGGAGATGTATTCCGCAGCTCCGGCCGTATCATCGACCGCTTCCCGGATGAGGTTGAGGTCCATTTCGGTTAGCGTGAGCTCGCATTGGGACAAGGCCTGTGGGTGGCTGATCACGCGGGTGAGGAACTCTTTACAGACTCCGGGGAGTGCCAGGAGGCAGTGGTGGACGGGGAGCTGGACTTCTCCGACGATGTGGAGGCGGTGGCGGAGGAGCAGATCGTAGTTGCGGTGGATGGATCCGCCGAGGGAGTTTTCCACGGGGAGGACGGCTCTGTCGGCGATCCAAAGCTCAACCGCCTGGAATGCCACTTCAAATTGGTCACAGGGAATAGCTTCGCAATTGGGATACGCCTTTCCTGCAGCAGCTTCGCTATAAGCTCCAGGAATACCCTGATACGCTACCCGGAGCTGAGAACCGTGCATCGGAGACGGAGACAGGTCGGCGATACTCAACGGACGAGGGAGTAACGCCGGTGAAAAAGGCTGATTCTTGATCGGTACGAGGTCTAATGTCGGGTGACCATTTACGGCTGCGATACTATCTCCGCTCCCATTACTTTTCTCGGTATCTGGGTCCAGTGACATCACTTTGCTTGCAAGAATAGCGCAATAACTCTGCCACTCAAACCGGCTCCTTCCAACCAACCCAGCGCCAAAGCTTGAGCCGGTCTGAATCGAAGCCGCAGTCGAATTCGGATTCGAAGAATCGAACCTCGAAACACACTGGATGACGGATCTATCCCATCCGACTCGGTGGCGTTTCAGACCAGTTTCCGCCGTCCGGAACAAAGAATTCAGATCCGGACGTGAACAGGGAGAATTCAGGGACACCATGGCAATCAAGATTCAGGAAAATAAAAAAAGAAAAGAAAAATTGGGAGAGAGATGAAAGAAAAGAAGGAGAAAACTTGTTTCAAGAAAGCTTATAGTTCTCCGAAAGATGGGAACGTTTAAGCTGAGAAGAAAAGAAAGATAGGTCGGGGTATATATTGTTCAAAGTCCGAGAAATTGCTTCTACCGACCGCCAGTCAATTTTTTTTCCTCCTTATTTTATTTTTTTATATTTCATTTCAAATCTTTATACCACCATAAAATATTAATTAATATAATATATTATATGATTTGTCGTCGAATATAATATAAAAATACATAATTTTCTTGTTGTCAATTCGATTATTAGTTAATATATTATTCGATTTGTTGGTCATACACAAGATTTCACCACTTTTCATGTTAGTCAAGATAATTTCAGTATCCAAAACATGGGAAAATTTCAAGTTATTCTTCAAAAAAAATATAATTTGAAATTTATATTTTACAATTATATGTCCAAAAAGTCATAAATGTTGATTACATGGTGGGTGAGGTTTTTTGCTACAACACTATCACATGATGTCAAACTCAAATATATTTTCTAGCAGTCAATGTTTATGACATTGCATCACAAATAATATGTCGACTTACATATATTGAATCAGATTTTTACAATTTCAAGATCTCGTCTCAAATTTAGAGTCTAAGTGTCAGATGAGCTACACGCTCATAACCACTTAATTATATTTTAAGATCGTATAAATTTTTTTCAAAATAATATTGAAACTTACCATTATATCCTTAATGACATCTGTACTGATAGTCAGTACCAACCTTACTTTTAAATTAGAGGAGACAACTCAAAGAAAAATGCATTAAATCGAATTAATTAACGTAGTGCCAGATAGATTTTGGGGTCTAGTACTAATCAATGAACATACAAGTTTTTTGTGGCTCGCAGCTGGTTACCATATAAATCAAGATTTCAATTGAATGTCAACTTTGGATAATTATTCGAATTTGTGGCCATAAACATGACTCACGTCGCTTAATTTCATAAAAATGCTAAGATTAAATTATCTTTAATAATAAGTAATGTGATCTTAATTAATTATAATATGTAGCATCATTTGAATGGCGGAAATTGAGGCCAAGTTTTTTGATTTTTAGTTCGATTGGGTATTGGATTCGAAGGATTCCCGGCCGCTTAACTTTGTAACTTGTCTTGTTTTTGAACTTATTAATACTTGAATTCATCAAACAAATGTGTTGTTATTATTATTATTATTATGCTGGAACAATGTAAATTTTTAAAATATTTTCTGTTCAAAATGAAATATATCATTATTAATTTAATAGTTGATTCGAGAATTATGACATATTTTAATTGTAAGAACAGAGGTTAATGCTAACATTCATTCATGGCCATAAAATGTGTTAAACGAGGCTTCAATAACTCTACAACAAATTCTTTGTAATTCTTCCATTTAATTTTCTCAATGATCTTATCAATTATTGTCAACTATTCCCGAGTATTTCGACGATGAAGATGACGATGATGTAGATTATAACGATAAAATATCTAGCCTTGTTTTGATGCTTCAAAAGCGAATCAAAATACCAACTTTAAGTTAAGAGTCTAAAAGTTAATGAATATATATATGTCATTCAATTGAGCACAATGTTAGAAGCAAGATGTTCAATTCATATCTTGGCAAGTTGTGTTGTGAATTATTTATGGGTAGTTTCCCCTCTGTTTCTCTTTATTCCCAAAAATTAAATAGTTGGAGTAGGTATCTTCTGAGACGGTCTCACGAATCTTTATCTGTGAGACTTGTCAACCCTACCGATATTCATAATAAAAAATAATAATTTTTCATGGATGATCCAAATAAGAGATTTGTCTCACAAAATACGACCCATGAGATCGTCTCACACAAGTTTTTTGTCAAATAGTTGTGTAACTTCATATATTTGTTTCAAATTATACACACACAACTATTTATCACGCGATACTCTTGAGACTTTTTGAGTCAACAAATGCGTATAAAGAAATGGACGACGCCTCAACAATTCTGACGATAATGCCAAATTACTCAATTTCTTGTTATTTTCAGGCTGACTTCAGGGAAAATTGCACCATGAATGTGTCTAAAATTTTTGAATTATATAAATGCAAAACATAGTCAAAAAGAAACATTATCCACTTACAATTCAAGTAATATTTACGGTTATTTTTATTATTATTTTTCAGACTATTATGTTAATCGAAAGGTAAAAATATAATATATATTTAGTATGATGGATTACAACTTTATTAAAATTGGTTTGTGTTACCTTTATATTGAATAAAAAACTAGTATTTTTCGTTCGTTTAATTATAATTACAAAGTTAGTTTTCGTAAATATACGAAGCTTACTTATATGATAACATGTTTTGTCAATCAGCTGCCCGGATTTGACTGGTTGTAATATTTAATTTAAGACACCAATGGGTTTTGATGAATTGACTTCCAACATATTTTACATATATTAACCGACTACCATGCACGTGTAAAATTATGATCCTATATGAATTATGATCATGATAATGAATAGATCGAGTGAATTATTATAAATTTTAATTATTATTTGAATAATGGTAATGTAATTATATTAAATACGTAATTTGTAGAAATAATATGTGAATTTTTGTAGGTGCGATTTTTGTTGTGTTTTTTACAGAGAAAATTTATTTTATCATTATTTAATGAATGATTTAATATGATATAAAAATACGTTGGAAGTAACTAATATAATATATTTAGTGAATATAGATAAACTAGTAAAATAATTATGAAAATAATACTAAACATATAAATAATGGACTACATATCTGGGATATGAAAAGTCAAATGTGTTATTTATATTTGAGGTGGAATACATTCAAAGTTCTTACACGAGACAGTTAGATGTATAGCTGGAAAATTATAATTTTAGTAATGTAAGTTGGACTATTTTTGTATTAGTAATTTAACTTGTCAAATTTTAGTTTTCATCAAGTAACTCGGGTTTTTAGCCTTTTTTTGTCTAAACTAATAAATCCATCGGAATATTTTTATTTGGCACCGACACTTTCTTACGTGGCTCATATGACAAGAATAAATCTTATACTACAAACATTAACTATATATAAATAAAAATAATGAGAAACGACAAAAATTTTTTTTTTATCTTGTTTTGAAGTAATGAGGTTGTTTTACTTTATTTTCCTTTTCTTTTTGATGAAATGAATTTTATTTTGAGTAATATGGACTTAATTCTCGTTATATGTTCCATGTAGGAGAAAGTTAATGTCAAATAAATTATATTCGATCGATTTAGTGTTTCTGACAAAAAAATTATTGAAATCCAAAAAAATACAAGTTATTGTATGAAAACAAAACTTTGACAAATTACATAACTAAAACTTAAAACAATGTAACTTACATAATTAAAATTGTAATTTTCTCGTGTATCCCAAACTGAGGATATACTAAAAGCTGCAGTCAATGAAGCAAAATATTTAGTGCATTTATGGGAAATTTAAAATCCTTTTTTTTGGTTCTCTTTGTAAAAAGTTCACTTGCCAACTTGAGTTCGAGAAATTTGGACAGAACGTGACAAATGTATGCCATGTATATAAACTAAAGCAAGATAGACTCTGACATTAACGAGATTATTTTATGTTACATTTGAATTATTTTTCTTTCTATTATGTGATCAAAATGTTAGTCTTTGAATCATTGAAATATATATTGAATTCTATAAAAATGTGAAGGAGCCACGTGATATAACAACGATATCAATTTTCAAAAATATAATATTACCTCTATTTTATAAAACTAAGACCATTATCACTGTATAATGGTATGAGCAATTTGGCAAATTCCTATAATGACCCTATACATCAATTTTCATAATCAGAATATCACTTTTTTTTAATACCGTAATATCAGACCAACAATTTGTCTGATGGTATGGCCATTTTGGTAAATATATTACTCTTATTTTATAACATAAATCAAATTAATTATAAAAAAACTTATTAATTTTCACAGAAAATTTTCAAAAATTAAAAATTTATACAATCGCGTTTATATATATATATGGACAGACAGCTTCTAGCACAAAACACTGAAATTCAATGGGACTATTATTTTTTTAAATCCCATCTCTGATCTCTCCAAGACTTTTTCGATATAATTAATTGTTTTTAATTTAATAAAATATTTAACAAGTAATTAATTAAAGTCCTACTGAAGTAGCAAAAGTGGGAGTGGCGCTTTTAATTCAGCTCACACTTTTAGACTATTTGTTTTGGCTTCTGATCATATATCATTAAAGGCAGAAAAATAAATTATATTTTAATTTATTAATTAATATAAAAATGGAGCGATAACATAAAATCTAATACTGTTATTAAACTTAATTCGTGTATAATAATCGATTTAATATAAAAAGAAAACTAAATTTACATATTTATTAACAAGAATGATGGAAAATTGACAATTATATCCCACAAACTTATTTGTAAGATCGTTGTATAAGTTTTGAAATTTGATTTTCCAAAAGCCAAAATTTATATAACACAATGTGTGTGCCTTTTGTTTATTATTTGAAAGCTCAGTGACTCAAATAAATTATTATTTCAGCAGTGAAAAGGATTAAAGCAAGTAGCTAGGGCAATTGACTTTTTTGGGTGAACATAAAAGTTTTTTTTTATATTTAAAATCTACACGTAAAAGTCATGAACCTAGTGAGCCCAACTTGTCATTTGAGCCCACAAACATATAATTGTAAAGAAAAATAAATAAATTTGTGATACCAAATATAACTAACTTATAGGTAACTTCTTTATTTTGGGCTCGATGAACCGTCTCGATTTTGTTTTTAAATTTAAGTTGAGATAGAAATGGTGACATTTTTATCAATTCGGGTCTTTGTCAACTAGTTTAAATAAAAGTATACTTGATTGTACACATATATATTCACACAGAGTTTTGATATGATGTTCACCTACCGTGTCTACCATTGAGATGACACTCATATATTGGATTTGATCATGACACATATCAAAACAATGTATACAGTTGAGTATATCATAGTCAAATGCTTAATGGCATGACGATCAGTTAATTCGATAAGAAATATGAATTAACACTTGATTTCGGATGGAGTTAAGCTACTGCATGCCATATGTATCTCTTTATCATTCTAGGTAAATATTTTTTTTTCCAGATTCGAATCGAATGCATAAAAATTCATCAAGAACACTCTTGATTTCGGGGATAAAATTAATATAATTTAAGAAAAACAAGACTTGAATTTCGGAAATTTTGCATATTGTATTTTTTAAAATTTTCTCGACAGCTAGCTCACAAGGACGAGTCTGTATGTCACTTGATATTGAAACATAATAATAATATCTATCAAAAAAAAAGAATAATAATAATAATAAATAAATAAATAAATAAATAAATAAATAATAATAAAAAAATGACGGGTTTATTATATTGAATGAATCTTAATCAAAACGTGCAATAAAGTTAATATATAGTCGTTCTTCGTTAATTTCTTTCACATTCATTCAGGACTAGGTGTTTTTTTATAGGGGTGGTATATCGTATCGTATCATATCTAAAATTATATACCATAGATCGTATCGAAATTACGGTATAAACAAATTTTTTATCGATACCGTACCGAAGATTTTCGGTATATGTAACTATCATACCGATTATATCGAAATTTCGGTACAATATCAGTATATACTAGTGTTTTATACTGAAAAACCTTATATTTTTAAAATTTTATAAATTTATTTATTTTATATATTTATTTAAGTATTTATCTTTGTGCCATAAGTGAACAAAAATCATGCACATGATTTTTTCTATATTTACGATTTTTTTTAAATTATGTAATGCACAAACAAAATTAAACCTAGATACAAACTATTAAATTTTTTTTAACAATTATTATATTATATAATGCCATGAAACATGTGTACTCAGATGTCAAGTTAACTTAATAATTGGATGGGAAAACTAAGAAATTGGCTAAATTAAAGTCGATCGATTCTAAACCATACTTGATCTGTTAATTGGATACATATTTAATTAGGAGTTGAAACTAAAAACTTATAAAACTATGGTTTTTATTCATTTGAAATTATGTAAATATTATCCCAATTCGCCACCACAAGTACTTCCAAATTAAACCATACCAACCTTTAAACTATAATTCGAATATAATCTATAATTTTCTAAAATAACCGAAAATACGTCCATTTTTCATATATCCACCATCTAAATTTGGAATGAGTCAAAATCCAAATGCTTTGACAAAGTCAACGTTCTGTGCTTGGATTTTTTCAACGGAAAAACAAACCCCGGCCCGCTTTGAATTGTCAAGCTGCCACCGTCACTAACTAATCTAATTCCCACGTGCCCATAATCCATTTCCTAGAGACACGAGCACTTGTTGGTTGTTTATGCCTTGTCAAAGTAGGGTTCTCGTACGACGACATATTCTATTTCTCCATCATTTTATCAGCATAATTGATGTGTGCATGAATATATAAATTTTTATATGTGTATATATATATATATATATATATATATATATAGTTGCATGCATTGTCCATGCAGAACTAACTAAACATGGATTTTGATCAATCAAACCAGTGGTGGAATCCATCTTCTTCATCCTTTGATCACGATGCACAGCTTGTTGCAGAAGCAAACCCTGATGAAAAATCGAGCATTGCATTCGCGCAAAGAAAAAGGGGTGGCCGGAAAATAAACAGGAGGCTGTCTGAAGTGCGTGATCCCAACAAGAAATCAACAAGATCATCTCTCGGTAACCCTGAGTTGGTGGTGGCCGCCGCGTATGACGACGTGGCAGCCGTCAAGGTGAGTGGTAAGATCCCGCAGCTGGATTTCTCTGCTTCTCTTGTCTGCCCTCCTTGGGCCGAGTCGAACGCCAATGATGATATCCAAAATGCTGCTAGATATTTCTCTTCATGTTCGAGCTCTTCTAGTGGTATTATGAGTGAATTACCTGCAGAAAAAACTCCCGTAGAAATGGTTTCAAATGCTCCAGCGATGGATTTGTGGGGAAAGAATGTTTGTTATGATCATGACGGGAATATCGGATTCATGGACGAGGAGGCGGTGTTTAACATGCCGGGTTTGGTGAATAGCATGGCGGAGGGAATGCTGCTGACTCCACCAGCTATGAAAAGTGGATTCAAATGGGATGATATTGATGATCGTGATGATTACGTTTACTTTAATCTGTGGGAAAATTCATAAACCCTTGTTCTCTTTTAACACATTATATTTTAATTTATTGATTGTGAAAATTATAAATTACCACTAATTATTGGATATATATGTTTCTAAAATTGGTTTCGGAAACCAAAAAAAAAAAAAACGTTGAACACAATATGTAAGGAATATTGCTTGACAGATACGATACCAGTTGTGTAATATTATAAATTTATGTTTTATCAGAATTAAGTGTTGTGTCAAATGTTACAACATTTAAGACAACATACAACAGAATATTAAAGTTTGTAACACAAATTGACTTTAAATAAATACGATGCACAACATTAAATATGCACAAGTATAAATATTTGTGTGGTGCCTCAGGGCAAATATTAATCATTAGAAAACCAAATCGTTTACAAAAATCAATCACTAGTGATTTCAATGAAAATCAATTTCCTCAACACGTTGAGAAAAAATAAATAGTTTTCTAAAACAACCAAGAATACTAAAACATAAACAAGAAAGCAAAACACGTGATGCCAAAAATAGGGGCCACGAAAATGATCTTCAGGTAACTTCATCACGGATGCTGTCTGTATATGTTTCCAACATTCAAGGCAACACATGCACTAGCACTCTTCAAAACAGCACGTCCCTTGAAGAAGTATTTCTCTGAAATTCACAACGTGCACAAGTGCGTGTATTATTGATCGAAGAAGAGAGCGGGGGCAACAATGTCCTTGTTTCTCTTATATATAGACCTTCTTTCTCCTAGAGTTTATCTCCGCAAAGAAACCTATTGTACAAAGAAAATAAGAGTTTAATTAATAACAAACTCTTTTTAAACATTGATATCATATCATGATAATATTTGCATACATATCTCATTATCTTATAAAGACAAAATCTCATTATATCACAATCAAATCAACAAGGAAAATATAATTTTAGGGAAATCATTTAAGTTAAGAAATTATATCAATTAAATTAGGAAATAATATTTCCCTAAACTATATGTCATATAATTAACATCACATTAGACGACGGTTTTCGGTCTCTTGAAGTTTGCATTATTAGTTTACAAAAAATGTCCGGTCCCGTTAAAGTCTTTAACTACAAATTGGTTTTAGGATTAATTATTTTTTAAAAGAAATTTTAGCTGTCTTTTTGTCTAAATAATGTGAGTTGTTTACCCCTATAAAAAGGAAAACTATATAAAACAAAATGACAAAGAGGAGTTCAAATTCTTAAGGAAATAAAATAAATTAAAACCATATTTTCAAAATAAATTTTAAACCAAAATCCATATATCTACAGATATAAAAAGAAAAATTATAAAATTTATCTCGTCAGTTGGTCTAAAATGGCATTTGATATCCTGATTGATTGAAATTTAATGTACTGAGTTTTATTTTATTTTTTTGGGTGTCTTACATATATAAAGCATGCATGGCAACACTTTGAACTAAATAACGTGCAATATTTACTTACAAAAAAGTTAAAACTTTGTAGATCTTCTCGTTTTACTTTACAAGCATAATAAATGAATTTGCAAGTATTACATACTTCATAATTTTATATATGTGTGTCTGTGTGTGTATAAAGATGAATGAACATTGTAGCACATATATTACTACATGTGAAATTAAAATTTTAATTTCGAAATTTTTTTCTACTTTTGGTAATGTTAACAATGAGTTTGCATTTTTAGTTAAGTTGTATTTCTTTTTTTTTTCATTTTTGGTTTTGTTATATTGAATTTTCATTTTTACCGTAGCTTTCGCTACAATATTACCATAGCACTAAGCATGTCAGCAACACCAGATATCTTTTAGTACTCCGATGAAAATAAAACTAAATGTAGAAAATGAAAATAAATTTCTGCATCAAGATCAAATTTAATATGGCTCATAAAGGACTAAAAATATATCCAGGAGATATTATAGAACAATTTTTGGAATATTAACTTGATAATCTCTCTCTTGAAGCAGAAAGTGTTTTTCGATTTGGTCGGTGATGCATATTGGCGCATTTTATTCAACTAGAGACTATACTTTCCAAAAGCACATGCACGTTTCTTTGTCTGCCGTACATATATATATCTCACAAAAGTTGGTTCAGTTCCATTTGTAGGCTGAGACAAAATGATCATAAAAACCATCATCAAAGGTTACATAATGTGCAAGAATTGCAACTGAACATCGTGGAGAACTTACTCATGTATTCCATCTCTCAGAGAGGAACTCGTCGATGGCAATGGCGTTTTGGCCGTACATCATCGGAGAAATGTAGTATCCCCATATCATCCAATCTTGAATGCCATCTATATGACATGAAAACATTGCATTTTATCACTAGATTCTTGATTTGACGGCCAAGATATATTATTCGAAAACACATGTGAATCATTGATGGAATAATGAATCACCGACCTTTCGCAACAACAAAGCCTCCTTGCACAAATACCAATAGTAAAGTGAAGGATCCGAGCGTGTTTGCAATAACTTGAGTTCTTCCAGCTGCTGCAATGAAACGGAACAAAGAAAGCGCCATCTGGTGTACCCCGATAAATGCCTGGAATTGCTTGAAAAATCTGAAGGAAAAAAAGGATAAAAAATTATTCACAATATATATCACTCAAAAAGATATATTATTTTCAATGTATACTGTAGGACAGAGTGAGCCACACCATCAAATCTCTCTGATAGTAAAGATGCGATGCAAATTTTTTAATAGAGACTTAAGTCAATCATTTGTGAACTTGTGATTACCTTGCCGGCGAGGGTGCAAAGCCAATACTGTAGTATGTCAAGACGATCCACAAACCAGACTCCATTACTGAAATCGGAACTCGAAGGACCCCAATTGGCAAGGAAAAAGCCCAAGCCGGATAAAATAACGAATCCCTTTGTTTGAAAAATACATGGAGCCTAAAAACAGTCATTGCGAGCTCTTTCATCACATTAAACATCGCATTAATAAGACTAAAGAACAATGCTCCCAAAAATTTAGAAGAATCCGCCATTGTTCCAGCTTTCATCTCCATTCTTAAGAACACCGTCAAGGCTATGGTCGCCATAATCGTTATTTGCGTAGTTTTAAATATATATACAAATGAGCTACGCTTCATCAAAAGCCATTCCCTGGCGAAACAAGCCCTGAAAAAGCTCCAAGTTCGAGATTCCGTATTTCTGTTTTACCAAAGCCGCAGGATGAGCCGTTGATTTATCATAAGGGGTTCTAAGCTCTTCAACAAGCTGTTGCCCCGTTCGAAAAGAAGTGAAAGCCTGGGAAAACTCAGGTATGGATATATAATGATAAGGTTGACTGTTTCTGCACCAGTACTGATTTTGATCGTTCTTCGAAGTAACTTCTTGAAGAAAATATACAATTCCCTTTCTTTCAGGACATTTGAATCCCATGTACACGAAAAAATGGTGCACATCTTCACGAGCACCCTCATAAACAATCTGACCATCTGAAAGAAGGATTACATCATCGAACAGTTCGTATGTTTCAGGAGCCGGCTGCAGTAAAGATATGAACCATTTGTTTCATAAACTTGACGATTTGGAAAGTCGTGGAGCTAACCAATCCTGTTGATATTTCATCCATGAAGAACGCTTTTGCCAGTCGTACCAACATTTCACCTAAATTTGTTGTGGAAACACGTTTCTTCTGTCCGCCTGAAATTCCCCCTTCTCATTTCGTCTCCTACCATAAAGTCAGCACATATCCTATCTTTATAGAATATTTTTTGGGCAGACTAACTCAGTTTTTATACATGTCTATACTATTAATTGTTAAAGTTAAATCCCTTACACTAAATTTAATAATTTCTTAAAAATGTAATTATTTATCTTCGTGTCATTTACTTAATTTAAAATAATTAAGTTTCTCGAACATAACAAACAAATAAATTACAATAAATATAAATATCAATTCGCTAATACTATTGTTTTTATTTAACGATATAATTTTTTACACAAAAAATATATATATATATATATTTGATTTTTTTTATTGAAAATTTTTATTTTTAAAAATAAATTTTGCTGAAATTTGAAAAACATAAGATTGCACATCATTATTTATTTTTCATAAAAGGTTTTATGGTATTTTAACTTTGTTTATATAGCACTAGTTTATTTATTTCCTCTCTAATAAGTTAGGAATTAAACTGTATGAGAAATCATGGATACACTTGCCGAAACCCTCATTCCTAAATCGACTAGGGTTTTTGTTTTTGCAAGAGAAATGATTTTTTAATGTCTCTTCAATTTTCTGCCTGAGAAGTAGCGAAATTCTACTTTTTGTCGAAGAAATATTGGTGAATAAAGGCATCACTCTCTAATCAGTGTGCTCCACGGACCAGGCGTCACTCTAGCATGCGCAGCAAGGACAGAATCTCCTATTTCTATGACGGTTTCTGCTTCTTTTCTCATTTTCTTCTTTCATGCGTTGATGTGTATTTGTTTTGAAGACATGAAATGGACTTACCCAATCATTTGAACTGCAGGGGATGTGGGCAACGTGTACTTTGGGCCGAATCACCCTATGAAGCCGCACCGGTTATGTATGACTCACCATTTGGTTCTCGCTTATGAGCTCCATAAGAAGATGGAAATTTATGTTCGTTGCAACATTTCAACTAATTTTAGCTTGTATATGTTATTTTCTTGGTTTATGCTGCTCAAATTTTGTCTTAATATTCAGAGGCCTCACAAAGGATACCCAGTAGAGCTAGCTCAGTTTCATTCTCCTGATTATGTGGAGTTTCTGCAGCGAATCACTCCGGACACTCAAAATTTGTTCTTGAATGAAATGACAAAATGTGAGTATTTAGATTTGTATTGGTTTTATTGTATTCAAATGTAGCAGACCTTGAAATAATCGAAAGGCATCGTCATTTTGTGGTTATGAAAACTATGCTGTCTTATTTGTTTTTGAGGAAACCTTAGGAAGTGGGATTTACATATACATATTCCAGATTGAGTTACATTCACATAATATTCATGACTTTGAGAAATATAACTTACATGTGCATTTTGTCTGTGTCATAGCTTTTGGATTTTACACAGACAATATTTCTCGTGTTTTAATGTTTTGTTATTTTAATGCATTATTTTTCTAATTTCTCCATCATATATTTGGAACTGATGCGCACTTCTACAAGTCATATTAACAAAATGTTCCCCTTAATTTTATTGTCATCTTCTACTTAGCATTTGTGAGTGACCAAGTTAATCGACAGAGGTTAAAAACAATGGAGTAAGTAAATTGCATTAAGAGTCGTGGGTTTTCTTTTTTAGGGAGAATTTGAGATAAGGTCCCATTGGAGAAGTGTTATAATCAGTGTTTAGGAACACCTATATTGGATTCATATCATTTATCTTCAATGAAAAAACTTCTGAAATCAACAATTAGATTAATATTTTAAGCAGCTGCTGAAAAGTTGAGTTTTTGATTTCACATCCTCTATCTAGAATTCTTAATGTCCACAGCCGGAATTTTTCATACTATCATAGTTGGATGACTACTGCATAATTATTATTTACTTAGCTGGTTTTTGAGGTTAGGACATAACAGGTTTGTTTCATTAGCGTTGGGGAAATATTTGGGGTAAATAAAATGAATGTTTCATTGTTTCGGGGGAATAAATTTGTTATTTGTATCAAATCATGTCAGACCTTATTTGATAAATAATAAAATATTTTTAAAGTGATGAAAAATTTAGTCAAAAGTAATGATGATACTAAAAATGTTAAAAGAAGGGAAAGTTTATTCAAGGAAATAAAAATGAGATATTACTGATTGTTCTTATAATTGGGGGATGCAACAGAAAACTAATATTAGCTTACACAAGTCAACACGCTCTTTGATTTCCTAATTCATGGTACAAAAACTTCTGAATAATTGCTTACCTTTCACATTACAAGTTTTCTGCCTGATTTTAATTCATAAAATAGCTTTGCTTAGTGTTAATTTGTCCACTTACTAGTTTTTTCTCCCGTAGATAATCTTGGAGAAGATTGTCCAGTCTTTGACAACCTTTTTGAGTTTTGCCAAATTTATGCTGGTGGAACTATAGGTAATCCTATGGTAATTGTCCTCCACCCAGAGTTTGAGGTTGAACAAACCTCACTGATCCTGGTTGATTTTTGTGGCAGATGCTGCCCGAAGATTAAATAATAAGCTCTGTGACGTTGCCATAAATTGGGCTGGTGGCTTGCACCATGCCAAAAAGTGTGAGGCATCTGGATTTTGTTACATCAATGACTTGGTTTTGGGAATTTTGGAGCTGTTGAAGTATCATGCCCGCGTGCTGTATATTGATATTGATGTGCATCATGGTGACGGGGTTGAAGAAGCCTTTTATTTTACTGACAGGTATTAAGACAGTCATGTAAACATTACAAATGAAGATGCTGACAACATGTATACCTTATGAATGTTGAATGTTTCATGCATAATACAGTTGAAGAGAAGATGGCCTCGTCAGGCGATTTTTTTATTGACGGACGAGTGCCATGCCATTAACGCTGTTGGTGCCAATGTAGCATGTTGGCCATGTGAAATAGTATGATTTTTTTATGAATAGTAAATGCCTTGTGAATTGAGGGAAGATGAGCTAACAAGATAAGTAAAGAATTGAGAATGAAGACATTCTCCTGATGAGTTCTATTTTCTCTGCTTCTGCTATGATTTGTTATTCTTTAGTAAATATGTATAACCCAACAATTCAGAGAAGAATAATCAACAATGAAGTGGCAGTATACAATAGTTGCAGTTGATACTTTATACTCCTAGCGCCTCTGTATATCTTTTCAGTTACCTTTGTTTTTGGGTGTTTCTGGAAATGTTACAAGGGCCTGGCATTGATTTCTGTTCGGGCACACTTGTGCTTTTGAAAACTACTATTGCCATAACATGATGCGTGTCCAAATTTGATGTAAACCTTAGATATCTGTTACTTGAGTTGCTTCAAACATTTTTGTTTACTGTTTAGGCTCTCTAGGATAACAGTTGGCATCTTTGGGAAACTTAATGCTCCAATTTAGCTATGACCTGTTATTTGTCTCATTGCCTTTTTTGGTATTTCAATTAAACTTGCGACATGCAGGGTAATGACCGTTAGTTTTCACAAATACGGAGATTTGTTCTTTCCTGGAACAGGTGATGTTAAGGTACTTCCTCTAGGGTTTGAGCTTTGGGTGTTCCCTTTAATGCGCAGACATTTTGTTCAGCGAAATATACGCAATGCACTGAATGCGATGTATTTTAAAAAATTAGATAATTTAGTTCCACAGAAGATATTTCCATTTGTTCTTCATCTAGTTAGTGTCTCTGGTACTCTAAATACCTGGCTATGTTCGGTCATTGCTCACATTTTCATCTGTTGTCTACCACGATTAAATCTTGGGTGCGAGCCTGACCAGCGTAGATAAAATGAAATATGCCTTCTATATTTAAAACACACCCACACTCTTGCAGATTAAATGTAAAATGGGTGTTTTCAAGGCTTGTCTGCAGAATCTGTAATGGTATAAAATAAAAATATTTATGTCATTTTGTGTATACCTGAATGTGTATTATCCTTAGGTTTGAATTGGAATATTAATTCCGAGTATCAAATTAATTGCCCCAATGTGACTCGTGGAAGCTTGTAGACTGTGTGTGTGTGTGTGTGTGTATCCATTGGCTTAGTAGTCCATAGAGGGATTTTAAAGATTTTAGGATACTTTCAGTGATTCCTTTAGCCAATTTAAGATTTGTATGCTGTTATTAAAGAAGTTTAATGCATTTGTTGAAATAATTTTGAAGGATGTAGGGGAGAGAGAAGGCAAATTTTATGCTATAAATGTCCCTCTCAAGGATGGAATAGATGATGGCAGCTTTTTACGTCTCTTCAAGACGGTGACATTTTATAAACTTTAGTCATGAGAAGTTCCTTTTTAGGAATTGATAAATTTGAGGTTTCTAATATGTAATGCTACAGGTTATAACGAAGGTTACGGACTGCTATGTTCCTGGAGCAATTGTTCTTCAATGTGGAGCAGATTCACTTGCTGGGGATCGATTGGGCTGCTTCAACCTTTCGATTGATGGTGCTCTGCTTGTAATTGAAACAGTTTTTGTTCTTACCCTGTTTTGTTTATTTTCAATTATGATTTTGTTTTGTGTTCTATCTTATGGGTTACATTTTCCTCGCCAAATTGGCAATTTATTTCGGTATTTACTAGTTGTATTGAATTATTTCAACAGGCCATGCCGCTTGTGTTAAGTTTGTGAAGCAGCTTAATTTGCCTTTGCTGGTAGGTTTGTGCTTAGAATAAATTTTGTGGTTCTATAGGGACTTCAGGTTGATTATAAAATGTTTTCTTCTTACAGGTAACTGGAGGTGGAGGATACACTAAAGAGAATGTTGCTAGATGTTGGACAGTGGAGACTGGAGTTCTTCTAGGCGTGGAGCTCCCTAATGGTATGTCTATGGATTTTGCTTTATTTTAATTCTTGTATTTGTTTACTTGTATTTTTGAAGTGCGGATGACCTCTTAGATCCTCACGGTCGTCCAGCTCAAATGAATTCAATTAAAAGTTTGACCAATTATTCAAAATGTTTCACTCAAATTTTTTTTTTCAAAATATTCTATCGAATTCTTTTTTCTGAGTGGCAAACGATAAATCAAATATTCAAAATACAGTTGATACATAATCACATATGATTTCCAAACAATGATTCTTTTATTTAGCCTTTATCACTCAATCGTTAAAACAATATTACTTGATCACATATCATATTGACTTCTAAACTGTATATCTAAGTACTGAGAAAAAGTGATACATCACTTTGAAATTGAATGTAGTTAAATCGAGTTGAAAGTGCAACCAAATGCCATCATATTCTTCTGTGGCATCATATAACGCAAGGACCTAATTTATTCACGTTCATGTTTCTTTTGCTGAAACTGACATGTCAAATGTATTCATTCTTTCTCTTCCTCTGCTGGGCATATGCAGAATGGTTTCTCCCTAGTTGTATCTTGATTCTTGACAATGTCTTGGTCCGCAGACAAGTAGCCGTGCTATACTTGGAGTTCCGTAAATTTGACTTGCTGATCTCACAGATGCAACCTACTTGCTCTTTACCACATGGAAATTATTATTGGTTGAGCTTGATTATTTTGTAGAAACATCATTTAGTCATCTTTTGATGAACTTTGTTCACTTTTATAGCACTAACCGTCCCTTCTCATTTTTAGCGACTTCATACCTATTTCTTCTTTATTCTGTTGCTTTATGCTAACATATGTTATTGTAGCATGCCTATGCCTATGCCTAGCCTCTGAAATGCGTACGCTTTTGCGAGACACAGTTCACTGAGCCATCATCATCTTGTCTTTTTACTGCTGGGCAGAACTTCGCTATCTTTTCCAAATAACTGTATTTTCAATTTCACAGAGATCCCAGAAAATGATTATATCAAATATTTTGCACCAGATTACTCATTGAAATCTCCAAGTGGGCACATGGTGAGTAAACTGACTGTTCTAATTTATTCATACATCACATGCTACTTGCTTGATCGACTTGTACTAGCTAATACATGAAGCTTTAATAAATATAACTTTTAAGTTTGTGTTATGTACTGTCTCAACCACGTTTTTGTTGATCCAAGAAATGTGCATTGTGGTTCGAATAAGGAAGCAATGGCGTTGTGGTTTTTCATATCTTATATGAAAATTTTTTGATCGAACAGGAGAATATGAATACTAAATCGTATCTCAACTCAATCAGACAGCAAGTTTGTGAAAATCTTAGCTCTATCCAACACGCACCTGGTGTACAAATGCATGAGGTAAGCAGACTGACAATTTCTTAGAACTCAATACTACTGTTATTTTTTCAAGTTAAATTTATTAATGATTTTACCGGTGTTAGTAACTTCTTATTCTTAATGTGTTGAAGAGCACACTATGCTCGTAGCTTTTGCTATTTCTTTCTGAACTGGAGTATGTGATTTATTTCTTTGACTACCTCATTACTTTTATTAGACAATTTTTTTGTATTTAATAACCACATTTTGTAAGTAATTATTTATCAACTAGGGTGAGGTATCACATAGTCTGCCTACTGCGAAAGAGTGATAGATTTTAATATTCAATGTGATCTATCTTTATCTGACAAAGCATAGTTTATCTCTAGTTGCAGTTTCCAAACCATCTTCATTTTTTTTCAGATCATAGAAGCACTTGATACCTGATGGATAAAACTGCATTTTGAACCATTTAATAGATGGATGGTATTTGTTATGACTGTTTAATCATTCGAGGGTTTCCTCAAATCTGTATAACTTGTTGTAGGTGCCGCCTGATTTTTACATCCCTGATATCGATGAAGATGCGCAGAATCCCGACAAACGTATTCACCGTAAGTAATTGCCTGTACTGTTGGAAAATAGAGTTTGATCATTCGTTTATTAATATAATTTTATCAACATACTAAATGTGGCAACGTTGTACTGGACTGTAATGTCATTCTAGGACAAACACGAGACAAGCAAATCCAGCGAGACGATGAATATTATGAAGGCGACAATGACAATGATCAGATAATGGATGATGCGTGAGAAGGCCTATTGCTTGTTCTGATTATTTTTATGCATCGAGAGTGCTGTCTTATTTTTGGATAAACCATGCACGGTAATGTTGGATAATTGTTTCCCATCAATTTTTTTTGTTTGAGTAATTTTCATAAAAATATGATCACTATGGAGAAGGATATTTTTTTTTAAAAAAAATTATATATTTTATAGACCAAATTAGTTTTTACGTTGGTCTCTTTCATAATAATATCATATTATATAGATAAATTATTAATTAAAATTAGTATTTAGAATTAGCATCTGAGTCTTGAGAATGATTGGAGTTACATTAAGGCTAAATTTGCCCCCAACCACTCCACATTTCAGTGTCGATGTTTTTTTCATCATTATTGACGTTTTGATTTCAAAATATATTAATGTTCACGTGTTATTAATTTATGTGCTGAGCATGCATGGACATTTTGTAATGTATAAATTATAATAGTTTCTTTTCGATTTTAATATTTTAATTAACCAAATTTCAATTATAGATTATTATTAATTATTTTGCAATGTTAGTTTTTTTTTCCGGTGAAAGTGTTTACATGCTTAATATATGTTTTCAATAAGTAACATCGTGTCAACATTAATATGAAAAATGGCTAAAATAAAAAAAAACAAACAAACAGTTGAAGCTAGCTAATAAAACTAAAATATAAGTATTTAAAACATGAAAATTACAAAGAAACAAAACCATCATCCAAACACAATCTTAAATTTAAATTTCGATATGTGTTGAATTTTCTTTTCGACCTCCTATGTGTATATACGTAAAACATATTTCCAATATTTTCCCAAACCATAGTAAATGGCTTAATTTTGCAAAATTCTAAAAGATATCAGAATGGAATATGTTTGAATTAAGTAGTGGAAATGTAAAGTAACGATTTCAAATAGATTAATAATAATTAACGTGATTATTATTGTTATTATTATATTTTTTTAAAGCCAAAATCAATTGTGTTTCACTTCCACTCATTTTTGTATCTAAATGACCAACTTCCCCNTCATCAGTCAATCCACCGATATTCGGAGTTTTCAATACATATAATCATAAATTTGAAAATTAAAGAAAACGATGCTTTGAAATGAAAATTTGCCTTCCGAAGATGTTTGGAAAATAAAACATATATCCACCCTTCAATCATGAAATATGAAAATACCCATTATTATTTCATTTCGATGATTGATTAATTTGTCAAATGTTTTTTTAAAAAAATTGGCAAATCATTTTTCTCTCAATTCAAGTGATTCATATAAACTTAATTTCGCAGTTGTTGCTATACATTTTTCTTTACTGGGTCAGGAAATATATTTTAAAAAAAAAAGTCGTTTGCGTAGATTTTTTGTATGGTTTTATTAAGAAATATGTTTTTTTAAACGTAAATACTCTTAAAATAGAATCTGAAAATTCTAACCTCGGATTCTAGCCTTCTTTCGAGGTTTCAAATCCCGGATTATTATAAAAAAATTAAAGCCACGATTTTGTCACATGTTGTGAACAAATTTTATTTATTTATTTATTTATTTATTTATTATTATTATTATTATTATTATTATTATTTAATATTTAATTTTTGCGAGGAATTTGAATATCAATATCACGTATAGTATGGCCCAAAATCAAAACAATCCACGCCCATTTTAAGGTAAGGCCCAAATTGCTTCCAAACTTACAAGACAAACAAGCCCATACACCAAATAGTCCCCCGATCCGTGCTCCGAAAGGCCTCATATTTTTTTTTGTCAAATCTCCCGCTTTCACTATTATGAACTGGTAAGCTTCCTTCCTTTTTCTACCATGTGAAATTAATGGTTTGCCGGAACGGATCAAAGTTCTGGAGATGTTTATTTAACATATGATGCCCATACTCTGTGTTGTGGAATGTTTTTCTATTTGTAAATTGTAACCACGGTTTATGAAGAATTTCTCCGCGTCGCAGAATGGTATCTCCGAGTTGCTGTGTGAAATTTTAGAAAGGCTTTACTTTGTTATGGATCTTACGGCGTATAGGCAAACGGATGATGAACAGACTTTTATGATGAGAATGATGGAGGGGACTACCGTCGATCTAATTCCTAGCATGATATGGGGGTACCTTTGCTGCAGATGCTCACGTGGAGCCTCATTGTTGGAAGGATAGTTGTTTCTCCTGTTTCGATTACCGCGTGGAAGATAACCGGAAGTAAAGGGTTGATATGTGCTGCAACTGGTGGACTCTGGGTTGTTTGGATTAAAGCTGTTAGCCGAGAAATACATGCAGGATGAGAATTGAAGATGGATTTGTGGCCGCTGCTGCTTTTTCCGCCGGCTTAGAAAGTAATGTTTGCTGCTTATTATTGTCTATAAAAGCATGCATCTTTATGCAAATCATCTAAGGAGACTGCGTGTGTGTGGAGATGATGATTTGAACTGATTCTCCTTGTTATGCGCTTATTTTGTCTTTGACGTAGAACGAACGTTACACCCCGAAAATTGTATGTTTAGATTAGGAAACTCAAATTTGGGGAATTAACAAATAAATGATTTTATGGTCAATTGAGGGACGGAAGATTTGGAAAAGAAGGATGCAGTAATCTATTCTTGTTGATACTCACCAAAACATATTTTCTTGTTGATACACACCAAATGTATGGGGTTTTCTATAGCTTTAATTTCCAAAATTTTCTCAACCGAAAGCATCCACATTGCTCAATCTAGTACCAATCAAGCAAGGAGAAAATATAGATGATTCAGTAAATTTTTAACTCACTCATAGGTAATAGAGTAGGTATCTTGTGAGACGGTCTGACAGATCTTTATTTATAATACGTGTCAATCATATCTATATTTACAATAAAAAATAATATTTTTGACATAAAATGTAATGTTTTTTCATTGATAACCTGAATAAAAGATTCATCTAACAAAATTGAGATCGTCTCATAAAAAAGAAGATTTGCTTCAATAATGCAATACATCATGTATCAATAGGGACATTTTTTGTTTTAATTTTTTTTAGAAAAATAAATAGGGACATTTTGTAACTAGTTAAGTTTATTAATTTAAATAAAATAAAAATATCAATTACCAAGATATATTAAAATAAAAAAATTCAGAAAATTGGAGACAAAAACATGAATCCCGGGCTCGATGCACCCTTTTATATTTCCAACTCAATCCTCCTCACTCACACAGCCCCACGTTACCCAAGAACCCATTGTTAATGGAGCCATGGGTGGACGATATCGCCGACGACCTCCAGAGCATGAGCTTCAACTCCACCACAACCACCACCGCCACCGATATTCACCGCTCCACCAGCTCCGGCTCCGACTGGACCTCCGCATCCTCCCATTTCCCTCTCTCCACCGCCCTCAAGCTCCATTCCTCCTCCATAGCACCCTCCGGGGACCCTTGCTGGGACTCCATCCGCCGCTTCCCTTGTCTCTCCCTCGTCGACCTACGCTTCCTCCACCGCCTCGGCGCGGGAGATATCGGCTCAGTCTACTTAGCCGAGCTTAAATCTCCACCTCCTCCTCCTACTCCGACGGCCCTGGCATCATCCGGGGCGGAGCCTACTAAATCCAAATCCACGGCTCTCTTCGCGGCGAAAGTGATGGACAAGAGGGAGATTGCGAGCCGTAACAAGGAGGGCCGAGCGAGAACGGAGAAGGAAATCCTCGAAATGTTGGACCATCCGTTTCTGCCGACGCTCTATTCCTCCCTCGATTCTCCGAAATGGTCGTGCCTCATGACGGAATTCTGCCCCGGCGGAGATCTCCATGTCCTCCGCCAGCTCCAACCGTGTAAACGCTTCCCCGAATCCGCCGTAAGGTACGCCACCATATCCTCCATTACTTTATCAATTCCAGCAAGCATGCACTGATCATAGATTGATCCGAGGAGTAAAAATCTAAGTCCGATCGTTAATTACACTAAAAACCCATCAAGATTTGTCCATCCAATCGCCATTAATAAGTGGAATGTTTCAAAAAAATTCGAGTTCGACTTTGAAATTGAAAGTTGGGAGAGTGACGGGTGATGGTTGAGATGTGGGGCCAACACCTGGCGGAGGCGTTGCCCATTAATGGGGGACCTTTCCTTCCATTTTCCATTGATGGGTTCACAGTTTTTAAATTAATGGAGAAACTGAAATTTACTGTATTTTCTGTTCGGTTGGTGAGAGACGCTCAAGCTCTCTGGCTTCTCTATCCATCTTCATATTATTATTAAAAATTCAATAAATATTTTTTTTATTAGAAATATTATTATTATACTATATAATTTCAAATTTTTTCTCTAATTTTAATATATAAACATTTTTTTGCTTTCTGTTTCAATTTTTAAGAGAAAATTAATGATTAAACAACGTAAAAATATATATCGAAATATGAACAAATACCGTAAACCATTTTTTCCCGAAGTTAATTATATTTAAGTAGAATTTCTTCGTGCAACCACATTGTGCATTAAAAGCACACGTTACGTGCATTTAGTTCATATTAATATACTAATTCAACATAAGAGTAATGAGCAATTCATTATGAAAAAAATTTGTAATTATTATGAGAAATTTCTTTTTTTTTTTTAATCAAACCTGATGAGGGAGCCAGCTAATCTGGGAGAGATCATTGGGCTAAAGCCCGATCTATGTTATGAGAGATTTCTATGATCCTTTAGATATAAATTTTTGACTAAGATTATACATCTAAAGAATTTTAAAACTTCCCTATTGAAATTACTACTATATATAAAATAGTAAATATAAGCATAAAATAGCTTCATTTAAGGACTTCCCTTGTTTTCTAGAGTTTTGACGATTATTGTTATCATATTATTAATAATAATGTAATTATGATTATATTATGAAAAGGCGAAAATATTATTATTACTATAATATATTATGGTTGACATTTTCGGATTCATCATCTAATGCACGTGGCCTGTGATTATTTCTCGCTCATTTTTACCCATCACAAAGGCGAAGTCATATATATATACCACATGAAATGTGTTCCGCTAACTTATGCGGAATTTGGGGATTCCTTGAAATTGACTCAGCATTTTCACCATTCTCCTTGTGTCCCTACTCGATTTGATTTCTTGATAGCTATTTAAGCCTGGTTGATGCCAAGTTTGGCAAGGGGAAGTAGTGTCAATATAGCCCATAGAACTTGAAAAACAATGACAAAATATAGGAATTTAACTACATTAATTAAAGGAGGATGATTGAACGTAATTTTGGACTTAGTTCTCACTCTTTACTCGATCAGTCTTTGTTTCGACACCAAGAATTAAGTTAAGGTTAAAAAATAAGAGGGTCAAAATCATGGTTCCAACTAGAAAAAAATCAGGTTTGAGTGTGAGGTTTTCGGATTCGGGTCAGATCGGATTGTACCTGATAGCTGACCCAAAAAAATGATCGTGTTGGGTTGAGTTCGGATCAACCCGGGTCATTTTAAATTTTGTTTTTTTTAAAAATATAATTAATAAATATTGCCTACATTTTTATATATTGTATGTCTGAAAAAATATTAATTGTATATTTATATCATAAATTTTCATAATTTAATATTTATTTTGAACATTTTATTTTTTAAACAATTGTTTATTTGATTTAATGAATATACTTTATTTTTTTACAATTAAAATTTCAAATTTAAATCATATATATGAGAGAGATTTTGTTATTATGTGTTTAAATTAAAATAATTTTTTTTGAATTTTATTTAATTTTCTTTAAAAACAATTTTAAAAAATTCAAAATTGGGTTAATCGGGTTGATCGGGTTAAGCGTTTTTGGGTTTGTTCGGGTTCGGTTGAGAAATTTTTGAATAGTATTATTGCTCAACCAGACCCAACTCACCCGAAATGACACCCCTTTTCAAGCGTGCCGACTTTTGGTCCACGGAAAGAGCAGCGAGTTTAGTTTAAAATACAAGTTATATGTATGATCAAATCTTATGTTGTTGACAGGTTTTATGCATCTGAGGTTGTGGTAGCTCTAGAGTACCTACACATGATGGGGATTGTATATCGCGATCTTAAGCCCGAAAACGTGTTAGTTCGATCCGACGGCCATATAATGCTTACCGATTTCGACCTCTCGCTAAGATGCGACGACTCAACATCCACCCCTGCTCAAGTATTTTCCGGCCAAAATATTCCAAATGCCGCACCATCAAATGAGTACACCATCGACCCACCTTCCTTCAGCTCGACCTCATGTATTCTTCCCAGTTGTATAGTTCCCGCCGCATCATGCTTCCATCTCAAGCGCAAGCGCAAAAAGAAGTCCACCCGCCACATGGGTCCCGAGTTTGTGGCTGAGCCCATCGATGTTCGTTCGATGTCGTTTGTCGGGACGCACGAGTACCTGGCACCGGAGATAGTGTCGGGAGAAGGGCATGGTAGTCCAGTGGACTGGTGGACACTGGGGGTATTCATATTCGAGTTGTTTTACGGTGTGACGCCTTTTCGTGGGATGGACCACGAGATAACGCTGGCTAATATAATCGCTAGAGCGCTTGAGTTCCCAAAAGAGGTTGCTATTCCGGCTGCAGCCAAGGAACTGATATCGCAATTGCTCGTAAAGGATCCGGTGCGACGGATGGGATCGACCATGGGTGCATCAGCCATCAAACACCACCCATTTTTCCAAGGAGTGAATTGGGCATTGTTGAGATGCACAAGTCCACCTTTTGTTCCTCCTCCATTTAGCAAAGATTTTCTATCTGATGAATGTTGCCCTGAACCTCCTGTGGACTATTACTAGTCAAATTAAATGTAATTATGATTGTTGAGAAGATTTTATTTATAATTTATTATACTCCAGTGGGAGATGTTTTTTCATCATATATATATGTAAATTTGATTTTTTTTTTTTAAAAAAAAAAATCATGTTTTCAAATATAATATGATTTCTAGAGGAACAAAACATGTTGAAAATTAGCCTCCTAAGACCATTGATTGTTGGAAACATTTGAAATTGTTTTAAGATTGTATATTAATGTATTTTCTCATCACTTCATATATACTTACATACATATTATATGTCAAGCCAATTGATAAGGTCCATGGCTCCACCATTTTCTTGTGGATAGACTATCAAAATGAAATTCACAAGAGTGCTTTCACAAATATTTGTGGACAAATATGTCAAGCCAACAACAAAAGTGAACCTAAACATCTATCCCATTAAGTAAATTGCGAAACTCAAGCGTGGATCAAAATGAAAGAAAACAAAAAACAATCGCTTTCATTATATTATTTTTTACCAAATCTTTAATGCATGGCTTTAACTTGACGATCGAAATATATATATATATATATATACAGTCGAAATTCCACACAGATTGTATGAAATTGTTTTGTAGCCATTGCTTTCTTGCAATAATAGTGAAAGGGTTTGGGGGGGGGATCGACGAGAAAGTTTCCTAATGGAATTGATTTAAGGCCTCAAGTTTTAGTTTCTTATCCCTTAAAAGTCAATGCCTTACAATTTATTTGAGAGATCTCGACAATACACATGTAAATAATCAAAGCCAACATCTATGGCATAAGCTAAGATCTTTTGGTGGAAAGCAAACAAGCAAAGCTATCCCTCCCCACGTGATTTTGTGTACATTTGGAGGAAGAATGTGGGGTTGAGTTCATCACAATGTTATCATTTGATTTCATCAACTCCATTCTTCTAAAGATTTTGCAATAATAGCAATTGGGATATGTTGGTTTTTGTTTGGATTTCAAGATTCCTCTTTTGCTTTATTGTTTATTCTCGATGATATGGTAGATGGGGTTTGATGCAATAGAGGATTTAGTGGAACCATCAACATCAGATTTATATATAATTTTTTAGTGTAATAAAAAATTATATATTGTTTTAATGCAATACATATACCAAAAACGATATTGAATATGTAAGACTCGAATTTGACGACGGTCTTGACTGTATCAATACAAATTATTCCAACGTGTTTATATTTTCACTCACATGTTTCCTAATAAACTTCAAATAAGGTATCCATTCTAGCGATTTAACGATTCTTTTTAATGATAGATTTCTATTGAATAAACAATAATTACGAGTTCTCTATAACTAAGAGAGTTGGGCTTTGGGGTCCCATCAAGTATGCACTTTGTCAATGAGGGTATGTCCGAGGGCCCTGCCTAAGGTGTCAAGTCAAGACCAAAGAATTTGAAGAGCCACATTAAGAATTTGAAGAGCCACATTTGAAGAGCCACAAAGCCAAGCCTTTAAACCACATTTTCAAGCCATGAATTCAAGGAGGAATTTGAAGAGACATAACAACATGTTAATGGTGTTTAAGGCCATCAAGAAGGCCATAAACATGGATGTAATGGCCTTGAATGAGAGCTTTTTCACCTCCCTTCCATGAGCCTATAAATACCATGCATGATGACCAAAAAGAAGGCACAAAACATTCACAACATTCTGAAAATTTCAGCAACTCATTCTTGTCCATTTTCGAAGCATCGCAGTAGCATAATTCTTGTCCGGTTCGACGCAGTCCAGCAGCTTTCGTGTTCGAATTTTAGTTGTCTTTCCCTCAAATCTTTGAAGATTATCATCAAGTAAGTGGGCTTTTGCTATATATATTTCTTTGTAAGTGGGTTTTTGTTATACTTTTACGTACACTTGCATTTCATGAGTGTACTACTTGATATATATATCGACATACTTGTTCTTCGTAAGTATGTCCACATTTGCTCAAAAATAAATTAAGTATGTTTCTTGAAATTCGATCGGCATGATATATTCGTTCCTAATTGTTATGAAAATCCTTGAACATTTTGTTGATTGATATTCGTTATAATATTTGAAAGCATGTTTGAAATATTTGAAATGCACTGTAATGATTCGAATTAGAAATGGCAAGGAAATTCCGATATTTGATATGCTTTGTTTAAGGCCCTGATGCGGTGGGATATAATAACCGTTCTTTTGGCCTCGCCCCTTAGAGGAGTAACATATAGGGGACTGATCAGTAAACCATGAAAAAGGAGATGATTTTCAGTGCTATGTTTGTATATTGTTCATATTCGATTCAACATACTTAAGATTGAGATTATAATAATGTATTCGTATAATTATAACCTTGATATTCGTTATGCCCGATCGGCCCCCATTTACTGAGTATTTCCCAAGTACTCACCCCTTACATTCCCACCTCCAGATAAGAACGAGAAACAAATCGAAGATAAAGAACAAGAATACTTTTGGGGATGGTGATGAAGTCAATCCAATTCAAGACCAGTCTTATCATTGTCTCTTAGTTATATTATCGTGTTATACGCTTCCGCATTTCGTTTTAATCGCATTGTAAAGACGATTATTGATTTATGTAATAGACTGGCTTTTGGCTATTTGATGTACTACGTGGCTTGTTGTTATACGGTTTTAAATTGTTAAACAACGCCGATGACACGTCTCGATTTCGGGGCGTGACATTTAAGTGGTATCAGAGCCGCCAGGTTCATAATCCGGCTGGAGATTTCGAAGGACAAAGTTTGACGAAGTTAGATTTTGGCAAAAACTTAGTCATTCATGTCCACCCCAATCTTATATTTGAAAATTGTGACTTCCGAAACTCAAGAATTCGATTCCATTAATTATTCTGTATTGAGCTCGACGTATAGTCTTCAAACCATACGTCAATTCTCGAATTTTCCATCTTTGAACCCTTTCTGAATCAAATCTCGAATGAGATGACTATTAAAGTTACCGTTTGATGTTTATTCACGACCTTATCATTTTGTAAGCCTTTCCATTTGTTTTATTTCAGGAAATGGCTTCAAATTCTTCTATGCCTCGCATTCGGACCACGGCTCGCATGAGTGTTATACCCGTCCCTGACAAGGATACCATCATTAAGGATCTTCGAGCATCTCTCGCCCGAGAACAGAAAGACAACGGGAAACTGATTGCAACTTTACATACTCTACAAGAAGAAAAGAACGAGCTAGAGGAACAGAAAGCTCATCTCCAGGCTCTCTTGGAACAGACCTCTTTTATAGCAGTCCAACGACATCAGCAAGATGCATTGGTCATTCAAGAACTACAAGATTCGGTGCAGCATCTGACTATGCATAACGAACACTTACAAAATCAGATTCAACAACTTCAGGATGCCCTTATCGACTTGGAACCTGAAATGGAACCAATAGAAGAGCCAATGGAAGACGAAGCAGTAGGAGATGGCGAGATTTTAGATGATTGAGGAATTAGTGTCACGACTGGTTGTAATAAGGATTTATAATCCATTTGATTTCTCATGAATTTTCTCTTCTTTTGTGCTTCCTAAAACTTGGATTTGTATTGTTTTCCCTTTTCATTTGAATCAATAAAGAGTTTATTTGGTTTTATCAGTGGTCGATTTCATTTCATGTTTGACTCATTGATATATGTTAGCAAACGAATATCTTAGAAACTTGTACACTTGTAGGACATGGACGGGAGACCAGTACGAAACAACCGCAACCCACGCTACGGAAATCGCAATAACAACCGTAATAACACCGACAATGAAGAGAACCTACCTCCGCCACCACCACCAGGATTGGGCCTAAGTCAAGCTGATTTAATGGCCATAGCAACTATTGTGGCCACCACCATCCAAGGGTTGGGAAACACAAACGCCAATGGCAATCCGCCACCACCAGGACCTCCAGCACAGGGGGTCAAGTACCACTACGAGTCTCTCCGAAAGAATCGAGCTCAAACATTCAAAGGAGACCCGGACCCTGAAGTTGCCCAAAACTGGATCAAAAATATTGAGACCCAACTCCGCCTACTCGAGATTCCCAACGAGTTCAAGGTGGATGTGGTGACACCATTTTTAGAAGAAAAAGCAGCCAAATGGTGGGAGACAGTCTCACCAGCTGTGACAGCAAATGGACCAATCACATGGCAACAATTCCGAGAGGTATTCCTGAAACAGTACTATCCGGCTGAAGTGAGATTACAGAAGTTGAGTGAATTTGAAAATTTCGCTCAAACTATGGATATGTCTGTGATGGAGTATACTTCAAAGTTCAACTCCCTTGGAACCTATGCACCCACTATCATGGCTGATGATACTTTGAAAATGCATCGGTTCAAGCGTGGTTTGAGCAGCCGTATTCAGTCAGCTTTAGCAGTTTATCAACCTACGAGCTTTGCTGATCTAATGGGCGCAGCAATAAGAGCAGAGACAGACATCAAACGCCGGGAGGATGAGAACAAGAATAAGCGACCTCATTCTGGACAATCTTTTCAAGGGAAACAACCGTTCAAAAGACCAAATCAGTCCAGTGGGACTTTCAAGGGCGCTTCGTCCAGTCCAACATATCAAGAGGCCAAGATGTGTCCTATCTGCAATAACCGCCATTCTGGGGAATGCCGTAGAAAAACTGGTGCATGCTTCAATTGTGGGAAATTGGGACATCGAATTGCTGATTGTCCCGAGCCGAAGAAAGGGACATGGTCAAATAGTGATACTACCTCCAACAAGCCGAAGGAAAATAAGCCCAACGCTCGTGTGTTTGCAATGACTCATAAAGAGGCAGATGACTCAAACGATGTCGTGGCAGGTACCATTCTAATCAATGAAATGCCAGCTTATGTATTGTTTGATTGTGGTGCCACTCATTCGTTCATATCTAAGAGGTTCACTAAGAAATTAAGGCTTATACCTGAGGTACTTGTTGAACCATTTAGAGTAGCAACTCCCACAAGTAAGACAATTGAAACTCATAGGGTGCACAAAGATTGTAATATCGGTATCAATGAGCACATATTTCAAGCTGAATTGATTCAACTAAACATGGTGGAGTTCGACGCCATTCTGGGAATGAATTGGCTATCAAAGAATCACGCAATTGTAGACTGCCGCCTGAAGAACGTCAAACTAAGGGCTCCGAACCAAGAAGAAATCGTTTACTATGGCAAAGTCAAGAAACATGAATCCTTACTATCTGCTTCCCAGACTTGGAAAGCCATGAAAAGTGGAGAAGAAGTTTACCTGGCTATGTTAAGCGAGGTAAAGGAAGGAACCACACTTGCACTAGAAAAGATTCCGGTAGTACAAGAGTTTCCGGATGTCTTTCCTGAAGAACTCCCTGGCACAATCCCTGACCGCGAAGTGGAATTTGAGATTAATTTAGTACCCAATGCTACACCAATCTCAAAAGCACCGTACCGAATGGCTCCAGCAGAGTTGAAAGAACTCAAAAAACAACTTCAAGAATTGTTGGATAAGAAGCAAATCCGACCAAGCGCATCACCATGGGGAGCTCCTGTCCTATTTGTGAAGAAAAAAGACGGAAGCATGAGATTGTGTATTGATTACAGGGAACTGAATAAGATCACAATCAAGAATAAGTACCCGCTTCCAAGGATAGATGACTTGTTTGACCAACTCAAAGGAGCTACAGTCTTTTCCAAGCTCGACTTAAGGTCAGGCTACCACCAACTAAAGGTCAAAACAGACGATATTCCGAAGACAGCCTTCAGAACAAGGTATGGGCACTATGAGTTCATCGTAATGCCGTTCGGGTTGACAAACGCTCCGGCAGCATTCATGGATCTCATGAATAGGGTGTTCAAACCGTTTCTTGACAAGTTCGTTGTGGTATTCATCGACGATATTCTTGTATATTCGTCAAGTGAGGAGGACCACAAAGAACATCTTCGTCTCACCCTCCAGACGCTTAGAGAAAAGGAACTGTACGCCAAGTTCAGGAAATGCGAATTCTGGCTAAAGAGCGTCACATTCTTGGGACACATAATATCAGCAGCAGGAGTGTCTGTGGACCCTAAGAAGGTAGAAGCAATCATGGATTGGTCGAGACCAAAGAATGTGGCAGAAATTCGAAGCTTCTTGGGATTAGCGGGCTATTATCGAAAATTTGTTGAAGGATTCTCTTCAATAGCCATACCCCTCACTAAACTCACACAAAAGAACTCTAAGTTTCAATGGAGTGAAGAATGTGAGCAAAGTTTCGAGACCTTGAAGAAGAAACTTGCCTCTACTCCGGTATTGGTATTGCCATCTGAAGGAAAAAACTTCACCATCTACAGTGATGCTTCTAAAGGAGGTTTAGGATGTGTGCTCATGCAAGATGGAAGGGTGATCGCCTACGCTTCAAGGCAACTGAAACCATATGAGCACAACTATCCGACGCATGACCTCGAACTAGCTGCAGTGGTGTTCGCACTAAAAATATGGAGACATTATCTCTATGGAGCCAAGTGTGAGATTTTCACTGATCACCAAAGTCTCAAGTATTTGTTCACTCAAAAAGAACTAAATATGCGGCAGAGACGATGGATTGAACTCCTGAAGGATTACGATTTGACAATAAGCTATCATCCGGGCAAGGCAAACAAGGTAGCTGACGCTTTGAGTCGGAAGAATATGGGCAAGGTAATACTAGCGTCACTTTCAGCACAACCGTGCCTCCGGGAAACAATCAAAATAAGTCAAGATCGAGACCCCACTTTGATGAAACTGAAACAACAAGCTGAAGAAGGAAAATCACCAGATATTCAGACAGATGACAAAGGAGTTGTGTGGATGAAAGGACGATTGTGTGTACCTGACATTGAAAATCTTCGACAGGAAGTAATGTCTGAAGCACACAAGTCAAAATTTTCAGTCCACCCCGGCAGTACCAAAATGTATAAAGATTTGAAGAAAAACTTCTGGTGGAGTGGAATGAAAAAGGACGTTGCAATGTTTGTCTCCAAGTGTCACGTGTGCCAACAAGTCAAGGCAGAACACCAGAGACCTGGTGGACTTCTTCAACCTTTGGAAATCCCGGAATGGAAATGGGAACATATTTCCATGGACTTTGTAGTCGGTTTACCAAGGTCTAGACAAAGCTATGATGGTATATGGGTAATCGTAGATAGACTCACAAAATCTGCGCATTTCTTACCTGTCTGCATGAACTATAATCTGGATAAACTGGCCACCTTGTACATGAATAATATCGTACGGTTACACGGAGTTCCAGTTAGCATACTATCAGACAGAGATCCGAGGTTTGCATCCCGTTTTTGGAAGAGCTTTCAAAAAGCTATGGGGACAAAAGTTACTCTTAGTACGGCATATCACCCTCAAACGGACGGCCAAACTGAGAGGACAATACAAACTTTGGAGGACATGCTGAGAGCGTGTGCTCTAGACTTCAATGGTAATTGGAGCGAACATCTGTCCTTAATCGAGTTCGCATACAATAATAGTTATCACAGCAGTATTGGAATGGCACCGTACGAAGCTCTGTATGGACGAAAGTGTCGATCGCCACTATATTGGGATGAAGTAGGGGAAAAAGCCATGGTTGGACCCGAACTGATCCAAGAAACAGTGGATAAAGTTGCTATGATCAAAGAGAGACTGAAAACTGCACAGGATCGACAGAAAAGCTGGGCTGACCTGAAAAGAAGACCCGTGGAATTTGAAGTGGGTGAAAAAGCATATGTGAAAGTGTCACCCATGAAGGGTGTGATGCGGTTCAATAAAACTGGGAAATTGAATCCTAGATACGTCGGACCTTTTGAAATCTTAGAGAAAGTGGGAACACTTGCTTATAAAATAGCACTTCCACCTGATATGTCAAGAATCCACAATGTTTTCCACGTTTCGCAGCTAAGGAAATATATTTCCGATCCAAGTCATATTCTGGAGGCTGGACCACTTCTGGTTGAGGGCAAGCTAAATGAGGAGCTGAAGTACGAAGAAATTCCAATCCGAATTGTGGGTAACAAAGAACAAGTATTGAGACGACGAACTATTCCATATGTCAAAGTACAATGGTCCAATCACACCGAAAAAGAAGCTACTTGGGAGTTGGAAGGAATGATGCGAGAACAATATCCGAATCTCTTTGAAGATCGAGTATAGCCAAGTTTCGAGGACGAAACTCCTCATAAGGTGGGAAGGATGTGAAGACCAAAGAATTTGAAGAGCCACATTAAGAATTTGAAGAGCCACATTTGAAGAGCCACAAAGCCAAGCCTTTAAACCACATTTTCAAGCCATGAATTCAAGGAGGAATTTGAAGAGACATAACAACATGTTAATGGTGTTTAAGGCCATCAAGAAGGCCATAAACATGGATGTAATGGCCTTGAATGAGAGCTTTTTCACCTCCCTTCCATGAGCCTATAAATACCATGCATGATGACCAAAAAGAAGGCACAAAACATTCACAACATTCTGAAAATTTCAGCAACTCATTCTTGTCCATTTTCGAAGCATCGCAGTAGCATAATTCTTGTCCGGTTCGACGCAGTCCAGCAGCTTTCGTGTTCGAATTTTAGTTGTCTTTCCCTCAAATCTTTGAAGATTATCATCAAGTAAGTGGGCTTTTGCTATATATATTTCTTTGTAAGTGGGTTTTTGTTATACTTTTACGTACACTTGCATTTCATGAGTGTACTACTTGATATATATATCGACATACTTGTTCTTCGTAAGTATGTCCACATTTGCTCAAAAAATAAATTAAGTATGTTTCTTGAAATTCGATCGGCATGATATATTCGTTCCTATTTGTTATGAAAATCTTTGAACAATTTGTTGATTGATATTCGTTATAATATTTGAAAGCATGTTTGAAATCTTTGAAATGCACTGTAATGATTCGAATTAGAAATGGCAAGGAAATTCCGATATTTGATATGTTTTGTTTAAGGCCCTGATGCGGTGGGTTATAATAACCGTTCTTTTGGCCTCGCCCCTTAGAGGAGTAACATATAGGGGACTGATCAGTAAACCATGAAAAAGGAGATGATTTTCAGTGCTATGTTTGTATCTTGTTCATATTCGATTCAACATGCTTAAGATTGAGATTATAATAATGTATTCGTATAATTATAACCTTGATATTCGTTATGCCCGATCGGCCCCCATTTACTGAGTATTTCCCAAGTACTCACCCCTTACATTCCCACCTCCAGATAAGAACGAGAAACAAATCGAAGATAAAGAACAAGAATACTTTTGGGGATGGTGATGAAGTCAATCCAATTCAAGACCAGTCTTATCATTGTCTCTTAGTTATATTATCGTGTTATACGCTTCCGCATTTCGTTTTAATCGCATTGTAAAGACGATTATTGATTTATGTAATAGACTGGCTTTTGGCTATTTGATGTACTACGTGGCTTGTTGTTATACGGTTTTAAATTGTTAAACAACGCCGATGACACGTCTCGATTTCGGGGCGTGACATGTCAACTCTTTACTAAATACTAATTCGTCCTATTTTGTTGTTTTGCGTTTGTAAATAGTCAACAATTTCTATAAATTTAATCGTTAAATATATGAATAATGATGAATTATGAGTATAATATTATTCGGAATAATAGTTAATATTTAAAAATAATAAATAAGAAAAAAATATTACTCGATCGAGCATGAAGACAACAAAGTTTGAACTTTATTTTGATTGATGCTCCAAGAAAAAGGAATATCTCAATCTTCATTGATGTTGATCTTGATATTTGAGCCTTCGAGTTCAAGCGCAAATTATTCCGAAGTTATTTAAATCGAGCTCGAGATGAAATTTTTTTTTACTCTGTTGAGCTTGGGTACCATTTTACCCAAGCTATACTAATTGAGCTAGACTCAAATCGAATACACACTTAGCAGGAAAAAATTGACTCAGATTTATGATTTATGAGAATACAGATTGTTACAACCAGTGTCGTCTTCAGAAAATTGGATTCTCTAGGTTAGTGGCGGAGCTAGATATCCCGTGTGGCCCAATTTTTTAATTTTTTATATATATTAATTTTGAATTAATGTGACATTTTCTTGGCTAACTTAATTTAAAAAATTAAGAGATTTAAGGGTTTAAAATATTAACCCGAGTATATTAATAATCATGGCTCTGCCATTTCCCTAGGCTAATTTTTAAGAGAATATAATGTCTTGTATAATTTTTTTTATTAAAAATAAAAATATTATGTACGAGCTGATAATTAATTATACATATTATCATCAATACAAAATATAATTTAAATACTAACAAAGATTGATTGCTGATGCGAGATTTAGATATAAACACACTATAAGATTAAACATTTCTTTTATTTATTGGCAAACCTCCCAACAAAAAAATGATCGACACAATAAATTCATTTAATAATCAAAATTCAAAATTCTTGCAATTAAAAAGAATGACATAAACAATTGTCTTGAAAGAGAACAAAAAACTAAAACTAAAAAATAACTCAATGAATTTTTTAGGCCTAATCTCACGAGTCATATATAAATATATTATGTACATCACAAATAGAATAAGAATCATCAAACTAAAGAAGTTTAAATAATCGATTTTTGTCACAAAACAAATATAAATTATAATTTAAAATTTAACATATGCCAGAAATATATATGATCAAATTGAGTAAAAATCAACCCAAGAGGCGAATAAACAAATTACAAAATTCTAGAATCCAGAAAACAAAAAACCAAATCAATTAAAAAAACACCAACGACATTACATAAAAAAGACAAGAAATATCACATTCAATGAAAAAAGAGAATGATAGCTGACGCGACCTAAGAAACTTAACTCACAAGAGTAAAGCAATTTAACGATGGAGAATTTTCAAGAAGAAAGTTGATTTTTTACGAGAAGAAAAAAAAAAAGAAACAAAAATACAAAAAAGTTAACAAAAATTTCAACAAAATAATTGAGAGCACCAATGAAATTTTAAATGCAAAAACCAAAAGATAAAAAAAAAAATTTTTTTTAAAAAAAAAAATTAGAGGCCCCAACCAAGGGAGGCATAGGCAGCCGCCTAGCCTGCCTCCCCTTGGAGCCGGCCATGGTTACAGCACAACCCCACCCTCATCGACTAACCAGCTTCCTAAGGTTTGCGAGTCTGAGTTATCCACTTTTTTTTATAAAAAAAATCCCCCTAACCCTTAATTCTCGTAAGAAAAATAACTTCCACATCTTGTTAATTGATCCAATCAATTTGCATGTCGATAATTGAAACGGATCCAGAGTGCTATGAAAGGTGACGCTGCCCATGACACCAAGTGGGTAACAAAAGTAATCTTGTCGTTTTTTTTCCATCATGATTGTAAACTACATCGACTTATCCATATATATCAATCAAAAGTTCGTCGATCATCCATTTTCTTCTGTATCGAACGCACGAAAATGGAGCCGGGGGCGGTGGGTGCGAGCCCCACCTGGCTCCTTTCAACTCCTTCCCTTACACTTATTTAATTAAGAAATATTTATTTTTTTAAAAATAATTTTAGCATCCTGCCCTCCTTTAATTTACTCAAAACCCTACACAGTCTCATTAATTCTTAAATACATGTTTCTTTAATACAATAATTCAATAGTTTTGATACAAACAGAGTTGTGGAAAACTCTTTGGTCAATCTCTATAATAAATGTGGTTTAATTAGGGAGGCTAAACACGTGTTTGATGGTATGAAGTACAGAGATGCAATTTCTTGGAATGGGATGATTTCATGTCTTTTTGTGAATGGGTTTTGAGTTAGAATCTCTTGGGATGCTCCATCTAGCATGTGTAAATTTTACAGAATCAACCTATTAAGTTGTGTGCTAATCTGAAAGAACTGGATTTTTTGAGACAGCTCCATTCTCAATTTGTCAAGAGTGGCTTCGAGTTTCATGATTATATCAGAACTGCTCTTACGGTTTCCTATGTGAAAGTTAGTAAGGTGGATGGATGATGCCTTTAAGATATTATCAGCTGAGGATGGTTTCATGGACTGCAATTATTGGAGGATACTTGCAGAATGCCGCTTCACCAAATGAGAAGCCAAGGTGTTAGACCAAACCATTCAATTATTCAACAATTAATGCTAGCTAGCAGCTCTTTCAAATAACGCTTTGTTTCAAGTTTATTATAAAAAATTCACCTTCAGTTGGAGCAGCTTTGCTTGATGCTTATGTTAAGATGCAAAAGAACAGTGAAGCCACTAAAATATTTGAACAAATAGGAAAGAAGGATGTTGTTGCTTGGTCTGCTAACGGAGCCAACCCAAACGGCTCCGGCCCGGCTCCATTTTTCCTAACATGCATATATTTAATTTAATTTTGTATATATATTATAATAATAATTATTATTTAACTTAGTCTATGCTAAAATATATTATTAAGTATAAGTTTTTGGTTTTTTGAGTGCAGCTCGGAAATAAAATTACTAGACTAAAATTTAACTTGATTTTAATTAACAAATCAATGTATACAAGCATAGAGAAACTTTTTATATTTTAACTTTGTTTATTCGAATCACTTTTCGAACATTAGAATTATTACAAGATTTTGTTATTCAAATCACTTTTCGAACATTAGAATTATTATAAGATTGTGTTATGTCCGGATTACCTTCTCTAGCATAATCAATGCATATTGTGCTATGCCCAGAGCAGCTCCACAACAAGGTAAACAGTTTCATTCAAGCTCAATGAAAATTTTGCTGTAATAATGCGGTGATTGTCAGTGGTGCCCTGGTAACCATTGCAAAAAAGGGAGATATCGAGAGTGCTAATGAAGTCTTCAAGAGGCAGCACGAAAGAGACTTAAGTCTCTTGGCACTCGATAATCTCAGGGTACTTACAACATGGTTATGGGGAAAAACATTGAAGGTATTTGAGGAAATGCAAAGTAGAAACTTGGAAATGGATGAAATTACGTTTATTGGTGTTATTTCTGCCAGTAATCACACAGGACTAGTGCATGAAGGTCAAATATTCTTTGACATGATGATATAAAAAACTTCACATCCCTCCAACAATGGAGATCGATCTATTCGTGCATGGGACCGATCGATATGGCCGAGCTGGGTTGCTGGATAAAGCTATGGCTCTTGTCAACAGAATGCTCTTTCCTTCAAGTGCAACTGTTTGGCATACACTGTTGGCTGCATGTAGAGTTCATCGAAACTAAGAGCTAGGTGAATTTGCCGCCAGAAAGCTAATCTCACGTCAACCCCAGGAGTCAGCCGCTTATGTCTTGCTTGCTAATTTATCTGCTGCATCTGGTCACTGGAGAGACAGGGCGAAAGTGAAAAATTGATGGATGATAGACAAGTTAAAAAGGAAACAGGTTTGAGCTGGCCAGATTGAAGTGAAGAACAAGACCTATGCATTCATGGCTGGTAATGTTTCACATCCTTTATCAGATGGCATTTATATGAAGCTGGAAGAATGAAGTATTCTTTTGAGGGATGCTGGATATCAGCCAGACACAAATTATGTTCTCCATGATATATATATTGAAGAGGAACAAAAAGAAGCCATCCTTTCTCAGCACAGTGAGATACTGGCTATTGCATCACACTCGGCTTCTCTTCCTGTGGTTCTTTGTCAATAAGATTTCAAACTTCAGAAGTTGTTTGCCAATAAGATCTTGAACCCGGTGTCTCAAATTATAACATCTATCAGTCCGATGTTGTGTTTCATATGAAGAAAACCATGAAATTTTTTTGAGATATTAAAATTTTAGTTGTTGAAAAACAAAATGATCGCATTTGAGGAAAATAATTATTAGGAATATAAGAGAATTAAATAAAGAAGTTGTAGTGTTATAAAGATTTTTTGGAATCACTTAAGATGCATATATAAACCATAAATTTCCGTATAAAAAACAAAATCAAAAGAGGTTGTTTGATGCCGAAAATAAAAAAAGGCTATAGATAATAAAAACCTAAATGGGTCGGATATTATAAAACATGTTATTCGACTCATACTTTCCGAATACAAAACCGATTACCCATTTAACCTTAACCAAACCCGACCCAAACAGGTTGGTTCGGATATGGTACCCGTTCTTCATACCTTTCGACTGAGAATGAGATGCCCTTAAACACCGCGCCGATCTTGGTCAACGTAGGGAACACGAAACTAGGAAAATGCCACCATCCTCATCGGCCGATGGACCTCTTACCGCCGCCTCTGATAACCCTAGTGGTTGGCGGTTCACGTGGGAATCCCAGTCGCACTCCCCGACGCTTCGTTTACTTTTGTTTAATTCAAACACCAAGCCCTCCATTCATTGCAGAAACCTCAAATTTAACCTTTTTACCGAACAATTACTACTAAAGATGTCGTTTTCCGAAAGTCAAGAAGCAGAAAAGGGAACCTCAGTTCACGTTCCTGTTCCTCGGGTTTTGATTGACCAGGAATCACCTATCCATTTCAGGACATTCGAAGACCACATCGAGGTTAAGCTCGTTTTGTTGCTCCCCGTGAACCATCCACTCGTTTCTGATTTTGATGCAATCGTTGATTCTGGGGAAAGCACGGATGAACCTCGTGAGCTTTGTGTGAATACTGGCAAGTAATTACCAAAATTGGTTCGTCAATATGTGTGTGTGTGTGTGTGTGTGTGTGTATTGTGATTATTGATCTTGTTTCTGATAACTCGGTTAGTTCCAGCGGCACACATCTTCTTTTCTTTTACATGTAATCTGTAATGGTTTGCCTCAAATATTCCAAGTGCAGGAATTATTTGTTGAGAAAGAACAAGAAAATCTCTCTCTTTCGACCTGACTATTATATATATATATTTTTTTAAAAAAAATTTACGAATAATTTTTTTTATTATTTTGTTTCAGATTTGAAAAAGTTATCGGGCATGGAGGAGGTTCATTTCTACTGCAGAAGTTGCTCGACCAAGCTTACAAAGGGCATCAGGTAGCCTTTCTTTGAAATATGATGTATTGATTAATTCGTTTTCCTAATTTAAAGATGCTTCATTTTCAAGTTTGATATTCCGTATCATCACAAATCAATAAAGTAATTGGCATCTAAGGTTAATCGACCATATTTTTTGTCCTAAAAAATTGATGGTAGTGCGTCGATTTAAGTGCTCCAGGAGCTCATTCTATTTAAACTAATTGAGGATTATCTTATAAAATAATATTTTTTATTTTATAAATTTTGAAAACATTTTTTAAAAGATCCAAAACATACCTTTCAAAAAAAAAAAAAAGAAGCTCCAAAACATTCAAGATCTCTTCACTACCCTAGAGAACTATCTTCCAAACAGGAACATGAAAGACCAAGATTGATGGCCTTAGGTCATGAAAAATGAATTCAACTTGATATATTGCTGAGCTTGTATTTTCACATTCTCAACTAATGCGATTTAACTGTGATGATTTTGGTCCAGATTGAGTTGACACCTGTAATTTCACAGATGCTTTGATGAAATGCCATCTATTAACTGGCGAGATGTTGCTGACAATTGGTTTGGGTCTTGTTGTTGCTCATTTGGCGGTGTAGGTGAGAAACTCGTGACAGAATACGCAAAATCGTATACCTGCGCAGCTGGTGTATGCCTATTGAATGAGACATCTGTTCTTTTAAGCAAAAATGATGTTCTGGGATGCGGGTTCTCTGATGCGATGGCCAGACTGCATTGTGAGCCTGAGCTAAATTCGACAGGTTATAGTGGCTGTGATAGAGTTTTTATAAATGGGTTTAGCACGCAAGGACATGCAAAATGTGGGAATCAAAATGTGGAGGCCTCAAACAGTGATGATAGCACAAATTTTCTTCATTCCATGGAAATAGATGTGACCGACTCAAAACACAAGCCTTCTAGAAATGTATCCAATAAGGATAGTTTATCATGCACCTCTCCTGCACTGCAGATCAAAGAAAAGGAAGCACTGATGAATGGACATTTTGCTGATGTAAAATATCAGATGGGTAGCTGTGATACAGGATGTTGTCCCTCTTTAAATGGAGTGTATGATGAACTTCTTGAAAATCAGAAAGTGTTTCTTGACGGTTTTCTTGGGGATGGTTTCATTGTTAAATCTTCTTCCCTTTCAAAAAACATAAAGTGGACCAACTTCTGTTGCCCTCGATGCTCCTCTCTTGTTGGATCATATCCATGCTTTGAGGATCATGCATCATTGGATGGTGGTATTCGATTGTTCAAATGCTGTATTTCAACTTGCTTGCTCTCAAGTGGATTCCATGATACATTCAGGTGAGCACCAAAGGTTAAAAATTTACTCCTTTTATGGATGCACATCATCATCTTATAATTTATATTCGGCTTTCACGTCAAAATTAACCTCATTTTTTATTGTATCACCTGGATCAGCATGACGTATCATACATCATATGTGATGGTTCATTCCAAAAAGCTTATTGCTTGTTTGATCTGTTGTTACCATGCGGTCTCTTTCCAAGTATGGTGTCTAAATTACTGTGTAATAATCTTGATCGGCCATATTCAGACTTTGATACAATTGGATTCTGTGAAGACCTACCTGCCTATATAATGTTGCTCGATGAACATGCTCTAAACCCTCTGAGGATGTTGATGGAGACCTGTCATTGGGACATATGGAAGGATAATTCAGCAATCAACATTGTAATCCTGAGCGAAAATGGAGGTTGAGGGTTGCACAAATTGGAGGGAAAAGTTTAATTTATGTATGGAAAACAGAAAAGTGACCAGTGACAGTATTAGAGTTTTATTGAACCTTGTGATTGTAGTTCCATCGACTTTCCTTTGCCTTTTCTTTTTAATCCTTTTTTAACAAAACCCTTGTCTTGAGGTTAATTATCAATAAGTAATTAATGCAAAACTTAACCTGCTAACAGGAACTACACTCTGGAGAAGATGTTTGCTCGCCAGTTACTGGAAAGTGCAGAAGATGAATTATCATTCCTGACTATTGTTAGAGACATACAAACTAAATCCCCAGTTTTGCGAATAACTCTCCTGAATCCAAATACGTGGTGCTGTACTGGATGCTGTGTGCACCCGGGGGAACCAGTTGCTAACCTGTTGATGTACCCTACTATCAAAGTACTGTTCTCTACCTGTAGTAATGGCATGGAAATTGATTCCAGGTAAGTTAATCCACCTCTGGTGTTGCATTTTCTCAGGTAGTTAATCCACCTCCGATTTGTAGGGTCCAAGTATGTATATGTTACATGTAAGAGATAAAAACAAGTATATCATGAAGTAATCAAACTGATAATGTGTTCATGCACAGTGGTGTGGATGGATGGGGGGGCAAGAATGAAGCTGATGAAGAAGTATACATGTTTTCATCTCAACTACAAGAATTGGTTAGAGGTTTGGAGCTTTCAAACAGTTGGTATCCACAATCATACAAGTCACTGCAGGGTGTTTTATTGTCATCCATGAAGAGGTAATGAATTGTAATACTATCATTGTGACGATAACTCAATTTGAGAATGGGGGAGCAACAATTTTTTAGATGAAATCTATTCAAATATTGTAATGGTGATCTCAATATCTATATTATATTGTTAGTTTAGCATCTCCTGCAGTAATAATTTCTGGTTACTATAATGTACCAAATATTTTCTAAAAAATATCTGTCACGATTGTGAGAAATGGATCTGGTCATGAGCAGGGACCGAAACTGAAGTGAATCAAAAGTCCAGCTGGAGCATTCGATCGAACAAATTTGAGCAGTTAAGATGAAGAATATCTTATGGATAGTGTAACGAAATGAAGGTACTGCACATTATGGGCTGAGTTGCTCCACTCTCGCAACACACGAGGTTGCGTTTAATGCAATTACCATCGATTTGATCCTGTCATCATCAGTACAATTTTTTAAGTTTAAGGCTCCAAGAAATCAAACTACAAATGAATGATTAGAGGCTATTTGCTCATGAATTAATAAGGTTAACGGGATGTTTTATCCATTCAATTTTGGTTTGAAGTGATTCATGTACCATGATTTGTTATGTACTCCTGCATATAATGATTTTTACAAGGATGCTACGTTGAGACCAATCGGACTTCTTACCACATGGATTCCATCTGTCCATGTCAATGCCCCGAAGACGATACCTCCTTTGCTGGTTTTATATGGTGTTAGATTAATCTTAAATGACTTGATTTCGGTATACAAAAAATGTTTTAACGTTATAAATCATAAAAGAATAGAGAAAATAAGATGAGCTCATCTAGAAAGAACTCATTTTTTTAACAGTTAAATTAAAATTAGTTGATGGTTAACTTTAGTTTAAAACTTGGGTAAAAAAAATTTATAATCATAACAAATATAATTTGTTCTCGTTTCTCTATCAGTAGTACCCCGAATGCCCATATTCCAGACCAAAACAATAACAAATTTTGTTTCTGCCATTCAAACTACTGTGCACCAAGTAACGTAACTGCTGCCTTACCAAAATTCCTCACAAACATCAGGAAAAAACCTAGCAACGGAAGAGTCAGAAACAGATTGTTGATCAAAATTATCACTCAGAAAGACTACAACTTCATATTCGTGTGTTAAAACTTATATTCGTTGAAAAATTATCGGATAGCTTTTTTTTCTTCCCTGGAATGATTCCTTCTTCATCGCACTTGAAGATTTATCCCGGTTAAAACTGTGGGTAAAACTAGAATGTCGTCATGGAACCTAGTTTTTTCTATGCGACACAAGATGAATTTTACTGTATAATGTAAACAGATGAGGTATGAGAAGCCTTAATGAAGCAAATGTTTCATAAATGCAATAAGAATTGCATGGGAATACACAAGTGCCGAATATCATTTTCATGTAGCGTGCACTAATAATTACATGCAATTTGTAAGTGTAGGCTCATTTCCTGCCAAACATTGACGAAACAATAGCGTGTCAAATTCCATCCCACTTGAAGGGGTTTATGACAGAGCCCATTGAAAAACACAACATACGAATTACACCAACACGTTGAATAGTAAGCACATCAAGTTCATCAACCTTCTTCACCAAACTCCTTTGTGAATCGTTCATGCACTTCAAGATCAGATTTACTAACTGTTGGTCTTTGTCTCGCTAGAACCTTGTCAAAGTCTGTTTTTGAAATGGGAGGAGGGATAATCTACAAAGGCATGAACCAGAATTGCGAAGCAATTAGATGCTAATGACTACAAAGGAATCAATCGGAATTAAGACACACTTGGTTGCTAATCTCTATACAGGTATCAATCAGAGTTGAGACATGTTAAGCTGCTAATCACGAATCTCAGTAGAGGCACTACTGCGACTACCTTGCATGCAGAAGAAATAAGTTATTGTTCTATCCTGTAATAAAATTAAGTCAGGTTTTAATGTTGAGCATTGAATACAAAAGCCATGGATTACTTGAGACCAAGGTATAAAAGTTTACCACCATGTTATACTATGTTATACTATACGTTATAAGTTTATGGGATACCTCAGCCCCCGGTAAAATAAGAGCTTATCATCTAGCTATTTTTTTATTCCCAATCACCAGTACCATGGCGGTTAATTCAGTGCATAATCATTCTCCATGTCATCCTTAACTCTCCAATGCCATGAACATGACAGTAGCTTCTCTTATATTCAATTGTGCATAATTTTACACTCAATAAACTCCAATAGAATCACACCCTTGTCTACTTTCACCTCGTGCATTGATTTCTATGTCCTATTTCTGTTACATATATTTGACTCCACAAGATACATAATCTAGAGTAACTAACTCCTTGTGACCATACAAGAGCTAAATGCTTGTTTCATGCACTATGAACATTTACCCAGAGCAGAGTAATTAACAAAGCACATTCGCACGAAATGCACGATAAAAAGAAAGAGAAACTCCACAGGTAAAAAAACATCGACTTCGGTCAAGAATATAAAGAATCTGCATAAGACCAAATTAATACCTTCGCAGCAAGTCCTTGTGCAGCAAGCTCCTGCATGGTTATCTGGACAGCACCTGGTTGCTTGGGTCCACATGGCATCCAGGTACCATTAGAAGCTTTGATAAAGAACATAGCATCTTGTGTTTTACGTACAGGCTCAAATAAAACATCTTTAACCTATTCATAGCCATGAAAAAGCCAACAGGTGTGGAGAAGACAAAATGAGCCATTCAATCATTAAAATCAGTGGATAAAGCCATTTGCACTTACACAAACAGAAATATCTGAACCAGAAAAGCCTTCGGTTTTACGAGCTAGGACTTCAAAGTCACTTTCAGATAAGTTATGTGGAGTATCTCCTAGATGCACCTTCATAACAGCAATAATACATATGAGACGACATTGACATATAATTTTTTATTCAATTCCTTCTCCGCACAAATGAAAAGAGATACCCTACTTTGAACATGTGTTGTCGTGCCTTCAGATCTGGTAGAGGTATATATATCCGCTTGTCAAATCGTCGCCTAACAGCCTACAAAATACATAGTTAGCCTAAATTTATTAGATAAAGAAATTCTACTCACTTTTCACTAAATGTTACCTGGTCAAGAGCATAAGGAGTATTTGTGGCAGCAAGAACAAGAACTTTATCATCATTGTGGCCTACACCCTAATGATTGCCATTAGATAGGAATAAAATCGTAAGCAATCCAAGTTCTCTTCATAAAAAAGAATTATCAGTGACACCAAGCCCAGGGTTAAAAACACAAACAAGGACCAGGGATGGCAAAACAAATTGTTTCAGTACCTCAATATAAATGGCAGTCCCAGGATTTCAAATCAACAGTTAATGAAGTAATATTAAACTGCCTTTCAAGTTGGGGATCATCTTTTCTTTCTTTTTTTTCAAACAGAAAATGTTTCTATATGATTATTTTTGTAATGATAGTATGATACAGATATCATCACAAACACACTTTGACCCAATAAGCGAGGGCAAACGTAAGACAAGCATATTCCACTACAAAAGTGCATGCTATCTTCTTTTGTGATTTTTAACACCAAATTCAATCAAGTTTTGGCAGGTATAACCAAATCCTGTGCGTGAACAAACAAACCAAATTGGTCTACTGTTGGAAAGCAGGTCAAAACCCCCAATTCACAAATGATATTGAAAGTAGCAGACAAAATATTGATAAAAGTCTTAAAATTCATGTTCCATTAAATGTTGGTGTGCATGAACATCATCCAATGCAAAGGGCCAACTAAGAAAGAATATCCAATTGCACAGCAACTCTCAAACAACAGCATATAAAAACTTTCAAATGCATAGAACAAATAAAGAAATCTTTCAATATATGAAACCCAAATTGGCTAATTCAGACATACTCACTTGAACTGGAAGAGGATAGAATAAAAAGGAATAACAAATTAGCAGTTCAAGCATAACATCCAATAAGTGTAGATAGAATAGACAGAAGAAATTGCTGCGTATATCTTTTCTTCAAGTTGCAAGAGAAATTAAGATGTGACTCTCATTGTTTGTCACAAATATTACCTGCATCTGCACCAACAACTCTGTTTTAATACGTCTTGAAGCTTCACTCTCATTTCCTTCTCCACGCTGGCCACACAAGGAATCTATTTCATCAACGAATATGATAGAGGGAGCACTTTCACGAGCCATTTGGAAAAGGTTGGAGACAAGCTTCTCACTTTCACCCATCCATTTCGAAACCAAGTCTGAAGAAGAAACACTGGGAAAGAACAGCAGTTGGCATGCACCAATTTTAAGGCCCAAGTACCCAATAGTTAATAATGTGATATAAATGTACTCAGCAGTTGGCATATTCTTCAAAGTTAGAACAGCAACAAACACAACAATACAAGAAACATATCAAACAAAACAAACATGAAGCAGTAGATCCTTTCAGGGAAATAATATCCAACAGCAACAGGCAGAAAGTACATTAACATTTTTACATCAGAAGACTGGATGAACTCACAATCGATAAATGGTGGGTTTATCTATAAGAGTTTACCATATGCAATAGAAGAGTTGAAGGAATTAAATACATATTGAGATTTCAAACAGATAAAGATAAAAAAACAAGATAATAGTTTTGTCAAATGAATTCGTGTCATCTTTTCAAAGTTAGAACATCAATAAACACAACAAGATAAGAATCAGATCAAGCAACTGCAAAATGAAGCAGTAGAACCCTTTACAGGGAAAACATATCCAACAGGCAGAAAGTATATTAACATTTTGACTTTATAAGACTGGAAGCGCGAATAATCGATAAATGATAAGTTTATCTAAAAGAGTTTACCATATGCAAATGTAGAGCTGACGGAATTAAATTATTAAATACATATCTACAAAATTCTTGCGCCATTGAAGATAGACAAGTTACCTGAAAAAGGTTGAATCAGCTTCAGTTGCAACAGCCTTGGCCAAGTATGACTTTCCTGTTCCAGGTGGACCATATAAAAGAAAAGCCCTCCACGGACGCCTCTTGCCTAAAAGCACAGGACAGTAATTTCAGTAAAAACTCAAACTCAAGTATGAAATGATATGCTAACCAGATAAACTTCTTTAGTTCTTTGCATTAGCTCAAAAATTCAACTCTATGACCAGTAAAGAGAAAAAACAAAAAACAAAATAGAAAGGTGCACAAAGGATAAAATTATACCAGTAAAGAATTGTGGGAACTTCACAGGAAGAATCACTGCCTCCTGCAAAGCCTGCTTCGCGCTCTCCAATCCCGCGACATCATTCCACTTAACATTCGGCTTCTCCCTAATTATAGCAGAACTCAACCCAGCACGCAGCTTCTCCTTGTCCCCATCCTCCCCATCATTCCCATCTTTCTTGGTTTTCGGCCGGGTAGCCACCGCAGCATCACCGTTCGACGCCGGGCCCGACCCGCCCTCGTCGAGCACGGCCCGTATCTCCTCAGCCCGCCGCAAGTACTCGGTAAACTTCTGCGTGATGGCTTCCTTGATTTTAGGATTCTTTTCGTACTTGAGATGGGTTTTGAAATACTCTAAAGCGTTCATATACAGAGGGAAGGCTTTGGCATAGTTTCCAGCATTGTCTTCCGCCACTGCCTGTCGCACATACTCGATCGCTTGTTCTTTGAAATTGCTATACATCGTCTCCGATCAGGAATATTGATACATGTACATATGATTTTACGCTCTCCTGCGCGATTTCGTGGATCGGAAGGAGCGGGAATAGGCGGATCGGAAGAAAATCGATAATTTGAGGGTTGATATTTTTGATCAATTGGTTGATCTCAATTTTTGCTTGGGGTTGAATTGTAGAGAAATTGATGCTAAATCGACACGATTCTGCTTTTAGACAGGGAATGGAACACGCTTTTGTTGGCCGCGTAAGACTCAATTGTTGCTTGACCATAAAATAATGCATGTTTAGACTCCTTGGTTTTATACTTTTATTTGTATGTAAATTCAACTCACCGTACACTATTCGGTTTTGTTGATGTTATTTCTATGGATAATATCCACTCGATACAATATATGTACTAAATGAATAAATGATCATTTATTCAACCATGATATATAGATGAGTGAACACGATTTACCAATCAACACACATGTCATGTGTTGAATAGATGAAGACACTAACACATTTGCATCTTATTTTCGTGCTTTAATTTTCTCAGAAACAATATTAATATTATATAGTAACTAAGTAAAGAAAAAGATTGTTCTTAGCAATCATTACCTCCGTTTTGGTGTTACTAATTGTATTTTTCAAATCGTGAAATAAGAAATCTAAAATAATCTTATAAGTTTAAACAAAAGAATTAACCATTAACTAATTTAAAACTTTTGAAAAATATATTGAGACGAAGTCAACATCCATGTTTTATTTGTTGATGAAGAAATTTTTAAAAATAGCCTCTATTTTAAAATAAGTCTCTTGTGAGACGGTCTCACGAATATTTATCTGTGAGACGGGTCAATCCTATCGATATTCACAATAAAAAGTAATACTTTTAGCATAAAAAGTAAATACTTTTTCATGGATGACCCAAATAAGAGATCTGTCTCATAAAATACGACTCGTGAGACCGTCTCACACAAATTTGTACCTTATTTTAATTTATTCATTTACACGCATAATTAAGATATATTTTAATAATAACAATAATTTTTTTAAAGAAATTGGTTAAAATCTTTGATTGCGTGTAATTTCCACTGGTTGGGTCCAAAATTTCCTATATTACTCATCTCAGCTGCGTTCGCCCGCGGCTGCCGGGAAATGGGGAAACACGGCAAGAAGCAAAGCCACGACCACCGCAGGGGAAGAAGAACCTCGTACACTGTTAATGAAGACGACGATGAAGAAATCCAAGGCTGCCCACTAAGCCCGCAGACTTCAACTCTTCAGAAAACTACTCTCTCCGATTCTGATCAAGAATCCCAAGAAAAACAAACGGAGACAGAAGAAATCCCATCAAATAATGATGACACGCCTTCAAAGTTCTTGCTTTATCAACAATCTGTGCAGGTTTACAACTTAGTTTAGTGTTTATCTATGTTTCTATTTAGTGAAATCTTGCATATGAATGGGACTAATTGTTTTATATGTATTTCTTGCAAATGCAGTCACCCAAAGGGGATATAAGCTATTTGCAGAAGTTCTTTCTGATGTATGTGGGTGGAAGGGTTCCCCTCCATCTCCAGGAAGACTTCTGTGGAACTGCCCTTTTGAGGTATTTATAATACTGGCCCCTTTTCTTTCTTTCTTTTTATTCCTTCTTTTTATAATTCCGAATTGCTCTTGCGTGTAGTTGATTATTATTTTATCATTCTGTTATTGTGGGGGAAATTGCATTCTTTATTTAATCCCAAGAAAACAAAGAGTCTGTCGTTTGGTTTGGTCATCCGGATTAATACAATGACATGCTTCTTACTTCAATGTCCGTCTACATGTTATGTTTCAATAAATTGTTCTCTTGATCGGTCAGGTTGATGCGATTCTATAAATGGAGAGGGCTTTGATTTCATTTCTCGTTTATTGTCCACCATTTCCTTTAAGGTTGTAGTTTTTATGGAAACTTTTGTGGAAGACAAAACGAACTCCTTGTCTTCCCTTTTATTTGGTTAAGATAGGAAACAATTTTTTTATTGAAGCTAAAATGTAGAATTGGAAAATAGGAAATTACTCCAATCAGTCTTATGAAAAATAATTTGACAAACTAATTTCGGTGTCTGGTCTCCATGCAAGCAGATCACACAATTATCAATTTAGGTTAGTACAGGTTACCGTCTTCTTAAAAACTTGTATTAATTCCTTCAAAGCTTTGTCAGCCCATATTTGAGTATTGTTTATGGCTTATGAATGCAATGTTATACTTACTTAAGGACGTACCCTTTTTACCTATTTTATTGAACAGTGTAGAATGGATTCACGGTGATGCTAGGCGAACTGCTGTAGGATTAGATTTGGATCTCGAAGCGCTGAATTGGTGCATGGAGAACAATGTTAATAGAATCGGGGCTGATATCTGCTCTAGGATAACACTGTTTCATGGAAACGTTTTGCAACCACTTGCTTCAAAATTGATCAACTTTGATCACGACGAGATTATCAAGAATACTAGATCGAAAGGTGATGGAAGTGATTCATTGATCTGCACCGAAAATTTTTTGTCGGAGGGAAGGCCTGAGGCTACTCAATCCATGAAAGATACTCAGTTGCCAGGAAGAGATATAGTGTGTGCTTTCAACTATAGTTGCTGCTGTCTGCATAGCCGCAAAGAGCTGATTTTGTACTTCAAGTATGCACTTCATGCTCTGAGTAACAAAGGTGGAATATTTGTGATGGATTTATATGGAGGTACCTCATCAGAAAATGAACTGAGGCTGCAGAGAAGATTTCCGAATTTTACGGTATCTTATGCTACAAAGTTCTACATTTTAGTGGCACGTCGTTGCATATGGGCTGAATATTCCTTTTATGTGATATTTATTGCAACATTATATTTAATGTTATTAAAATTACTATCGTAAAGTCAGAAATATTCTTTCCCTCTGTAGAATTATCAGAACATGAAAACTTCAGTGCTTTTGGCATCTTTTTAAGCTCTGAAGACAAAATAATAATCAATGAGCTACCGAAATGTGGTTGGGGTACTGAATTAATTGGAATTTGTTTTGATTTTTGTCGTAGATATCTTCTCATTCGATCATCCATCATGTAAATAGAAGATATGAGTACTCCCTAATGACTTGCATGCCCAAGAAGATATTTTAGGAAAGAGCAAAAGGCATCCAAAATTCAGAGGATGTAAAGAAATCCATCTACTCGAAAGGATTAAAATTTTTGGATTGTAGCTCTTTTCCCTTAAATTTGAGTTCTCAAGTCTCCGTGTAATGCATTTTAATTCATTTTAAACCTTGAAAAAACACTTACCGCAGTAAAACCTATTATCGCGTGGTTTTGTAGTGGTGTAGTTGGATTTTGAAGCATCAACATTTTTGTGTTTTGTCCCAGTGGGAAACCAGGATTTGTTGTTTAAAGACTCACCAATTACTCGTCTATGTGCTGTTTTTTCCATTATAGCATTCTTGAATCTTGCTGCACTTTACCACTTCACATAAATATTCTCGACAAACAAACGATTTCAAGTTCTGAATCCTGTAATATTTTACAGCATTTCACCACCATTCCGTAATGATTGTTGATGCTATCAAATATTTTTGCAGTATGTTTGGGAGCAAGCTGAATTTGACATCATTCAGAGGAAAACAAGAATCAGTCTCCACTTCCATCTCCAAAAGCAGCAGAAAAAGCTGCGGCATGCTTTTAGCTATAGCTGGAGACTGTAAGCTCGACCGTCCTTGTCCACCTGTTGTATAAATTTTCTTATAAATCTTCAATGCCTTTTTTTATAGTCACTTTCTTGACAAAACATGCATAATTTAATCACGATGTTTTCTAGATGGTCCCTGCCTGAAGTGAAGGATTGTTTGGAAGAGGCTGGGTTTCGTGCCGTTCACGTATGGATTCGCAATATGCCCGACAGTGAACAAATTAGATGCTCAGATGGCTTCTCCGTTGGAAGAGATGTTAAGTATGAAGAGGCTACGAGTTTCAAACAACAAGATGCATGGAATGCGTATATTGTGGGTGTTGCATAGTTACTTCTGAAATCCTGCACAAAAATCAGGCAATTCCCGTCGTTGTCTTGGTCATCAAAGAAAATTTAATTGAAGATTGTTATACACCGAATTTTATTTCCTTTTGGATTAATAGACCGGGGTGTTTACCTTATGTACTGGTTAGTTATGGCATAATTTCATCACATGACACCTTATATTGATGTTCTTTCAGTGTTGAACTAAAGAAAGCTGGTAACACGATTTCCTTGTTTTATTTTTTTTGTTTTAGTTTTTCAAGACTTGATTTGCCCAGATGAATGTACGTGTACAGGATATCTAGGGGTAGAGTCGAGTAGAAACTAGGTAATCAAGAAAACTTAGTTCCTCTGACTAACCATACTAATCAGTTACGGTGTATTGGTTGCTAAAAGGGTAAAAGAGTTATTATGTTACTTGCACTAATTGATGGCTGTTGTGCAGATTTGATTCTGTAACTTGGACATAAATTGTGCTGTGTTATACTTCGTGTGATCACCAGTTCACCACCAAACAACACTCTTGAAATCATGTTCCCTTACTGAACACTCGACGCGACACCCTTTCTTACACTTTTAGCGTGTGTGCTAGCTGTGTTAAGACTCTAGCTTGAAGATGTATTTTTTATGGCTTGTTTTGTAGTGATGCCCGATTTAGCATTATTATCTCGAGTTGTTTCTCAAGGGAAATAATTGTGATTTGCTGTAGCCTGACTTTGCAAGCAATGAATGCGCATGATGTTTGGAAAACGTTGGCTTATGTATTTGATTTTGGCTCCATTGAGCACATGATGGGATTAATGCTGAACACTTGAAAGAGTTGTGGAGTGGTCCTCTTGTGTATCATTTCTGGTTCCAGTCTCAACCCATGCACTTATACTTACATGGATGACATTAAGATACCAAAATTCTCGCAATTGGTGAGACTGGAACACCTGGTAAATCGAGCCTCGGGGTGAAGGAGACCAAACGTTCCTTCTCAAACAATATGGATTAAATTTTCATGTGCAACACTTTTTTGTATTTTAAATTTTGCCCGACTCTTCTTTACATTGGAGTTGTGGGAAATGTTGACGCTTCCGAAATAATGTAGCAGACGTAAATGATGTTATGTGATACATTATCAGACCTACTTCAGCGATTAGTTTCAATTTCGTTAGACAAATTTCCACTCAGCCAAAACTTCCAATCCAATGTACACCATTGTTTGATATGATACTATTCAAATGCCTCGCTCAAACTCAAAGATGGACATACTTGCAAAAGTTCATTTTGATTTCTCTTTTGCATCCATCGGTCGAGTTTTCAAATACGGCTATGAAAAGTTTGCCTATCGTTTGGCAACTCTTTCTTTACTGAATTTGATTGGCTAGTCGTAATCAAATGGGAACGTGAATATAAGTTTTTAGATGTCAACGTTTCATAAAGAGAGAATCAAATGTTAAGCTGGGAAAATGTACTCAGAATTTCTTTATTTTTGTAATGGTCAAATGAGTATATTATTTTTCCAAAGCCTTCACCAAATATTTCCACCTCGGTTAGAGTTTATCAAATGTTAAGTGTGAAGTTTTTAGAAAGATTCCTCCTTTCAAGGTAGGGATTTCAGAAGATAAAACAAAACAAAACAAAACAAATTAGGATAACTTTCTAGGTTGGTGCATGTCTGAAAAACATCAGCCTTCCATCGACCCACACAGAACTTATTTTAAATTTTTTTTTCAAATTCCACACACGTTCGATCTCAAATATAATAAATTTTAATCGACAGCCGCCTACCAAGCTATATTTCCCTTCAAAACATCACAATATCTAACATATACGTCAAATAATTGTAAATATGCACAATGAGTCTTATCAAATATCAATACACCATGGGAATACAATTAACGGTGGTGATGTACACATTAATTAATTTAGTAAGTCTTATGCGAGATATTTCATGAATTTATATTTTGAGATATATCGACTCAGTTTATACTTATGAAAAATAATAATTTTGACATAAGAATAATAATTTTTCATGGATCGGGTCGGATTAGAGACCAGTAACTTGTGAGACATAAACATATTAATTTTTTGTAATTTTAATACACAAGCAACCACACTTATAGGCTTAGCCGGCAACCACCCTATGAAGCTAAGATGAGGATCTCACGAGACGATTTCACAATATCCGTGAAATAAGTCAATATGATTCGTATTTTGAGTGAAAAGTAATATTTGACATAAAAACAAACACAAAACTACTATAAGACCGTCTCACTGCTCAATTTTGTGAGACAGATCTCCTACCGCACTTTACTTATGTGAAATTATTTTTGTATGTAAAAAAATAAATTTTCACTTCATCGTTTTGTAAGACTGTTATACATTAGATCTATTAAAAATAATAGATTTTCATCGGTCGGGTTGGGTATGAGATCTGTTTCACTAAGAGATCTGTCTCACAAAATTGATTCGTGAGACAGTCTCACATAAGATTTTTTTTTTGTGACGTAAATATAATTACTTATCTAGCTGATCTTTGTTTTCTTTTGACGCGGGTATCATAATTTAAAATTTAAATAAATTTATTTACTCGATCGGAACTATTTAAAACCGAAATCAAAACCGTGGAGAGAGGTAAAGAAATATTGGTTAGGAAACTAAAGCTTTATCTTTTACAATATTTAAGTGACACAATTATACCATCTTGTATAACTTTTGACAAGACGCAATAGCGTAAATTCTATGTATATATTTATTTCAAATTAGGTAAAACGATGAGAAATGTTAAATTGAAATGGTTAATCTCAGATTCAATGGAAACATTCACTGACTTAAAACTTGAAATAATATATAAATGTAAATATGTACACATATAACATGTGTTTCATAGTAAAAATACTATTTAAATAAAGAAATTAAAATTTAATGAATAAAATTGTCTGCAGGTTCAATTTATAAACTTTGATTGCGGAATAAAACCGTCCAATTATTTTTTAACAAAGAAAAATCAAAATGGTTTTTGATACAAACGATGCGATGGGGACGAAAAAAGATAATTACCCCTAAATAAATGAGGTGCAAATGGACATATATGCATGTTCATTAGGGAGGCGTTAATAACAGAGATTGCTAGGCGCTAGCTACCCTATATGCCTCATTCCAATATATATTCACCTGCCCACTTGTGAACTTAAATTTTTTTAAATTATATAGCAGTTTAAACGTCACGTTTCGACTGTGTTTCTCACAAAAATAAATATTATCTCGGGTCATTTAACTAAAAAAAATCTCCAAATTGATCTAGATCACTTTCGATGCCGGTGATGTTAATTTTTATGTTACCTGATAATCCTTTTTTTAGGGACCTAATTATAATAATTTTCCTTGTCAAGGTGTGTCACATACACTTCGAGAAAGCCGATGATGTTGTTTCTGTTTCTTTATTTGACCTGGTCAGAAAGATGAATATTGAATAATATTGTACGTAGATTCCAAATGCTGTCCTAAATACACCTATAAATTGCAATTATTTATGTATTTTAAAATTCAAATTTCCGCTAATTCTTCAGTATGGTTCCAAATTAAAAGAAATCAGTTGGAAACTCAAAATCACACACCAAAACACAGTAATTAATGACTAAAAACATTAATTATAATTAATTTCTAATATTTCCCATGTTCGTTGTAGTTTCTGAATGCCTCTATGGACCTCGGATCCAACTCCACCAATATACATTTGCACCAGTTCCTTCTGTTGTTTCACTTTCAATTTTGCAGTTCGTATCCAAATCCAATGCGCATTTGTTTCTATTCTTCTTTAAATCCTTGTTCAACATGAATCAGAACAAGACTCTTCTTATTTCCTCCAAATTCTTGCACATAATCTGTAAAGAGATTTTGAGATTGATTTTTTCGTTGATAGTTTCTCAACGACCCATTAATGTACAGCTCAGCCAAGACCGGACTGCGGTCTCATTACATCACTTTGATGCTGATAGTGGTGGCCGCCACTCTCACCATCCAGGCAGTGCTCCACTTTAATGGCGGTGCCTTTCAGCTGAAATATGAAATCTCACCAGCTAGAATCCCTCAAAAACCAGTCTTTAACGAAACCCTTTTGAAATATGCTGCTATTGAAAGTGGGGAGGCTCGTGTGAAACAAGAGGTTGAGGATTTGTTGGATGGGAGTTTCGGAAACCGTGGCCAAGAGAGGTCTAATTTTCTGTCTTTTGGTAGGTACCGTATTGATTTGAGGCATAAATCGTCTAGAGGGACTCCATCGGAGCTCCATTCTCCGGAGTTTAATCGTCTGTGGTTAACTTTTAGGAAGTATTTGAGTGGTTGGTGGAGGAATAGAAGGCTTCATTTGGATACAATGTTGGATTTTGCTAATTATGCAAAGGTTGCTGTTGAGGAGTATAGTGGAACAAAGGGTTCGAGAAAGAGATACAAGAGTTGTGCTGTGGTGGGAAATAGTGGGATTTTGTTGAGGAGTGATCATGGTAAGCTGATCGATAGTCACGAGATTGTTATTCGGCTAAACAACGCGAGAACTGTGGGTTATGAGCGTAACGTTGGGGTGAAAACGAGTGTATCTTTCATCAATAGTAACATATTACATTCATGTGCTAGCTGGGCAGATTGTTTTTGCCATCCTTACGGCGAGAGAGTGCCTATAGTTATGTATATATGTCAACCGGTTCACTGTTTCGATTTCTTGGTGTGCAATGCTTCGCATAAGGCGCCTCTGGTTGTTACAGATCCAAGATTTGATATGTTGTGTGCCAGGATTGTGAAGTATTACTCGTTGAAACGGTTCGTGGAGACAACCGGAAAGGGTTGTGGTGAATGGGGGGCCGCTCACGATGCACTCGAATTCCACTACTCTTCGGGTATGCAAGCGATCATGCTTGCTGTGGGAACTTGTGAGAAGGTTAGTATTTTTGGGTTTGGGAAATCTAATTCATCTAGACATCATTACCATACGAATCAGAAGGCCGAGCTTTCGCTACACGATTACGATGCAGAATATGATTTTTACGAGGATTTAATGAAAAGACCAGAGGCTATCCCTTTCATGTCCGATGAATTCAAGTTTCCTTCTGTTGAAATGTATCACTAAAATTTTGTAGGATTAATTTCTTTACTTTTTTTTTATTATTACGCCAGCTCCGATCGTGCAACTACGTACATAGGGAAAGAACTAAAGTTGTAACGATAATATATATTGTTTCATTGTAACTAAAGAAGTTGAAAATGAAGAAATATACTTTACAAGCCTGAAGCCGCCCTTTTCGCTTGTTTCGATGTTCTTGAATTGTTAATATTAATCTTTACGAAGATCAAATCATCCTCAAACTAACAAACTTTGATATATAGTGAGGATGTTATGTTATTTAACGGTTCCGTGCACACATTGCGTACTTAAACGATAGTTTTTGGCATGTAATAATAATTAAGTATGGACTCGAGTAGAGGAGTGTATGGACAAAATTTTGTTTATTTTAATCAGGGTTGATTTTTCCGTAAGATCTTTTGCAATTAGTTAGTGTAATGGCGATAATTAATAAGGTAGAATAATTATTGAAGTAGAATGATTTATTTTAGTTAAGTGCACTAATTTATCTTGTTTTAAAGAACAATATTTCATAACTTTGCTGTGAAATTGGTCATATGGTTTTATTGTTGACTTGTTGTACCAAAAGATCAAAGGTGTCTCTCTGCTTCTTTATTACAAGACAAGATATGTTAACTCAAAAGGTTGAAACTATACATCATTTTTAGATTATTTCGTTCTCCCTTGAGAGTTTGGACGCTCTATTCTTGAAAATCAATTTTGATACGAAGTTGATAAATAACGAGGTGGCACTAAATAAATATTATACGACGAAGTCAAATAATGAAATGATTTGGTTAAAAATAAATAAATAAAAAACTAAATGTGTCAAAATATAAAATATTTTGCAGAAAATAAAGGGAAGGTAGAAAGTTGTTCATTGGAAGAAATATTAATTAGGATACAAGGAAGTGCAAATGAACAATGAAAGCGGCCTAATTATGATCAGGCCAGCTCTTTCATACGAAAGGATCCAATCTTATTTAAGCCCAATTGGGTTCGGGACTTAGGTTACAATCATAAAATTGTTGGGTAATTTAACCTGATAGAACTAGAACTTATTATGCAAAGGCATGTTTAGATTATTAATCAGAAGTCTGAAAAGCAGTTACCAACTCCAAAGAATTCATGGGTATGTTTTCTATTTGGGTGGGGGTTGGGGTTCTTGTTGAGGAGATTAGTTGTATTGCAAGGAGTCGAGCCGAGCCGAGCCGAGCCGAGCTGCTTGTGAGCTTGGAGATTTACTTGAGAAGCTTCCTTGATGCCTCTTTCTCCATGGATCGGGAGATTGGATATTTACATGATCGAGGAGCTCATGGCTCGGTCAATTATTCTAATTAGTCCTCGTTGCACCTAGTGCTGATATCCGTCCCAAGAAGGCGGGGATAAGTGATATATGCGACGAATAATATCCAGAATTCGAGTCACTCATTGTATTATTGTATTTATTAGCTTTATTATAGCAGTCGGATCATAAAATAATCACCATTTATACACACTCGTTAAAATTCTCGGCCTTAAAATCGAATCCTCCAAGAGCATGAAGGAGCTGAAAACAGAAAGGTGGAAGAAGAAGGAAAGGAAAATTCATCTGTGTCCACTACTTCTTGGCATCATATATAATGATTCTATACATATTAGCCACATTCTCTTGTAAAAAAGGAAATAAGTTTAGTCTAGCTAGCTATATATCTGCTCCATATCCCAGTTTTATGAATAAAGCATGCATGCAAAAGTTGAATGTCCCTGTTTAAAAAAAGAGATTCACACCATGGTAGATATTTGAGAACATTTGATTGAAGCTATACATTTAGGTCTTGGTGTTGAGTCCTGTCGATCCAAGAAAAGACAGATCAATGGATAATTCTTTGTTTAATCCCTAAATACTTGTCGATAAATGAAGGAGGGTGTCTTGTACTTGGTCACTTCTCTGTCAAACACGACAGCTACGGTTGGAACTGTTGTGATTCTATCTTCCCAAGTGTTAGGTGTGTACGTACGTAGAAAGGACACTGTGCATGCATGTTTTGTTTCGAATTCGGCAGTTGTAGTTTGAGTCATTTTATGTTCGCTTTGAACAAGGTTGGATAAGATTCCAATCATTGAATGTAGCAGTACTAGTGTGATTTGAGAACGAATCATTCTGAATAATAATCACTCCAGTAAAGATAAAAAAATTTATATCTTTTTTTTTAAAATATAATATGCATGTTTTATGTTCTTTTTAATTTTGTTACTGAGTCTACTAATTTTGAACTAATGATACAACTTGTTGTGTAACTCAACGATAACTCGCAATACTAAAAATTTATAACTTTCCAAACACTACATATTTAGAATTGTTTCGGACTTAATTGGGCTCTCTATTTAATTTCATGATAAAGTAAATGATTGAAAAAAAAAATTTTAGGATTTCTGCTGATCACTCATGTCATATTGAATTATCAATGTTTGAATTTTAAATGGTCGATAACTTTAATTTGGTCCCTAACATGGTTGGTCAACAGGGAAGTTAAATCAAATTATTTATCCTAGTCTAGATATTCTTGAAACTTTCAAATAAGTTCCACCATTGGTTTGTCCTAGAGCCCCATACAAGCTAGTTTGAAAAAATAACACACACTAGTCTTTGCCTCTGGATAGGCTCAAAAAGTATGTCAGCCTCTATAATATGGTTTTTATAAATAGTTTAATTACCATTTCTTTGAAACTATGATGAAAGGAAATTTGTATATGTTGTTCTTAATCATATATGCTTTTTAACATCAATTTTAATCAAATTTCAGGCTTAATATGATATCTTCGTTTGATTTTTTTTGTTGCAAATTTATTCTTTTTTTCTTGATGTGACATTGATTTTTAATTCTTTTTCAATGTGATGTTGAAACGGTTTTAACGTGGTGCTTTCGTAGCTCCTACGTGTATTACAATGTCACATCAACACTCCTATTAGAAAAAAACTTTAATTGATAACAACTACTATTATGTTTTTTTTTAATTGATAACAACCGGAAAATTCGATCATGGGGGGCGAAATTTTTTTTTTTTTAAAAAATATGTATAGAAAATATAAAAGTTGATAACAACTACTATTATGTTTCTGAACAAAAAACCTAATTATAAAAAAATTATTTAGTACAATAAAAAAAACTTTAGTTTTTAAATAAATTGCCTAGACAGAGGAGCTATAAGATATAGTATCAAAGTTGTCGATGTTTTATCCACGACAGGTTTTACAATATTTAAGTTTGAGTAAAAATAATAATATTTTAATTATTTCAATCCAATTGAGAATATAAAAATTAGAGTACAAAATGTATATATAAAATCACAAATTATCCATTTATTTATTATGCTTAACTATTTTAAATTGTGTTCGACTTTTTATAATTTCAAACTCGTGAACGTTTTCAATATATATTTGTAATTTACTAGTTTTTATAAAAATAAATTAAGTGGAGATATTAAAAAATAAAATGTTAGCACCTTAAAAAACTTAAAGACATGAATTTAAAGATAGCATCAATGAGAGAATATATTTGGAAAAAAAAAAGGAAGATAAATATAGGATAATTAGGTAAATTTGTTACGATTTATATTTTGTTTTTATCTTTTTATTTTATTTATTTATTTATCTTATTTGTAAAATTATATAAAAATGAAAGAATTTTTATTGAGGGGTAATATAATTATTTAAACAAAAATTTTCAAAAAAATTATTTAAATAGAAATATTTGTTAAATATTTCGGTGGATGAACCTAAAAATATGGCCAAATATATAAATATTTTAGATAAAACAACATTTACAAAATAATTCGGGGGTGAGTGTCTTGTGTGTATATATATATATATATATATATAATCGCAAAATCTCCTCGAGACTACACCGTATATACTTAATAAGATTCGGTTTCAGTCGTTTCAAAGCAACGAACCCTTACAAAAATGTATACATCAGTCTCATCCAAATCCTTTAGCCAAACAACCACACTAATTGGCGAATCAATTGTCCTCTTCTCACAGCAAATTTAACGTTAAAAAAGCCTTCGAATCCGCTGTGATAATTGAAAATGCATGCAATTCAAACAGAAACCTTAGGGTGATCATAGCAACATTTTCTGTGTACTTTTTATCCTTTGGTTATACAAGTAATCTTGTAGATAACAGACAATTAAAATTACCTAAAATACTCTACTATCTGCTGTCACATTCAACGGAACTCTAAGATAATCCTAACAATAAAAGGTAATTAATAAGTGGGATTTTTTGTACGAATAATATTCGATTAAAATGGCAGGCATGGCTTAAAGTAGTTAGAGATGTCATACTATACATAGAAGCATAGATCTATATGACTATATGTGTGTATACTTGATTACTTACTTTTTTTAAAAAAAAAATCGTGATTTCAAAGTAGTTACATGCCTTATATCAGTCATAGATAATTTTTAGTTGACCCCTATTTTTTACAAAAAAATAAAAAAATTTTGTCTTTTGGTTTTCTTAATAGTTTCTTATTATATATATATAATTGTTGATAATAACGCGACTCGAATTTTTTAAACCGTATAGATCAGTCCAAACATCATGTTTCGATTGATTTGTTTTCGGAGATAATTATTGTACCGAAAAAATCAATCAAATTAAACTAGTGCTTTTTTGTAAGGATAATCTTCATTGTGCCAATTATTATTTCCAGGTCAACTTTCTTCTGTAAAGTATATCATGTGTAGTTTAAAATGTTTATTTTCTTCACCTATAGCCTAAATTTTAATCTTAGTTTTAAATGAACATGATTTCTTGGATTACATAAATTTAGGTTCCACGTATTTGAAATTTTGACTTAAGTATTTTAAAACCAAGTGATCACATTATATATAGCATATATATAATAGGATATAAAATTAATACTGCTGAAATTAAACATTCATTTAAAAAGGTTTGGTCTGATTGAAAAATCATGCAGAAACATGTGGTTTCAGATTTCTTTCATGTTTTTAGATCGCCTGATAGTTACATGCCTTATATCAGTCATAGATAATTTGTTTTGCTTCTTCTTTCCCTTCATTTATGAATGGTGAATTTCTGTCTTGGTTGATTAAACTTGCAATGACGATTATCATCAATAAAATTGCGAGTTTTAAGTTTAATGTGATTTAATTATAATTTTGATCAAATATGTTTTTTTAATCTATCATCTCTCTTTTTCTTGTAAATTAAATTTAAAAAATAAAATAAGTACAATCCAATTATTATATATTATAAAAACTTTACAAACAGATATCACCATAATATTAATAATTATCGGCTCATGGAGAGAAGAATTATTTTATTTTCTCCATTAAAATCCTGCAACTCAAAATCACTTAGTACAAGACGATCCGCCATTGATTCTTGAAACCCATTTTGCAATAAATGATATTCCAGTGAAAACCTAGGAAGCCGCTAACGTTTTCTTGCAGCAGTTTCCCGCTGGCAATTGAAGAAGACAGCGGCAACAGGAAGACCCAATTCATTCTCCTCAGCAAACCTCCTCGTATTGAATCCGTCCCTACAGATCGGCGGTTTCATCACCGATTGTCTCTTCTTCTGCTTGAACAGCAGGAATATAAACCTGTGGATTCCGATGTTCGGCCTCGGCATTTCGTAGCTTACTGCTTCTTTCCCTGTTTTTTATTATTTTAATTATTATTTTCTTGATCATTATTAATTTATATTGCTAATTAATAAATATTAACATTAATCAAATGGGTTTTCGCATACCAAACGAGGAATCCGTGGTTCCTGGGATGTCTGTAACTATCCTGTGAATTTAGTCAAATCAAGTTATATCTGTCAGTGGTGTGGTCAAGATAAACATGTGCGAACATATAATGTGGTATGAATAATTGGCGTTGTAAGCTGTGTTCGTTGATCTGGATGTGTGTCAAAATATGCCCTTATACTGCAAATTATTTAAATAGGATCACAAATTGATATATATCTAATTTTATTCTTCATTCGTCGACGGGAATACTGATGCGATTTACACAAGTTAGTATTGTATCGGTGTCATATCAAAAAAAAAAAGTTAAAATTATTAACAAACAAAGATAACATATTAAGATTGAAATTTAACAATACGAGAAACAAAAATTATCAATACTCAAATATATGACCAAAAATACAATTTTCCCGTATTATATTTTGTTTACTCCCTTGGCTTAAGACAATCAGGCGTTATTGGAATATATGTTGTAATTACATTTAACCCTTCAAACATGATATTTTTTAGAGTTAGACTTGCATATTACATGTTTCGTATTGATTTTTTGATTCGATGAGATTAATAATATTCGTATGAAGATAAAAAGAGCATCCTTGGTTTGGATAAATAGGCTTCTTTTGAACCAAAGAAGTGATGAATAATTATTATTTTTCATAATATTAGCTTATCATGGAAAATAAACGCAACCTAGTATTTTATTTTGTGTTGATTAATATGTTAAAAGTTAAGTTGATCGATATGCACGCACAAGTGAACTTTTAGAATCTGTTTGTTGAATATATATGGAAAAAAATTAAGGTAGTGTTTGCAATAACTTATTTTAAGTGGTTTCAAAATTCTAACGAATGAAATGTTTGGAAATTATACGTAGAAGTCGAGAAGAATTTAAAATAATATATCACAAACACTAACTAGTAAAGATGAAATGCAATGAATATATAGCTGAACTTCAATTCAGAGTCAATACCCAATTTCTAACAATAATTGAACTACTAAATTTCAAAATACTTGATGAATTCATGACCGACTAGATCTTATATTCACCAGTTCACCGATGTAAGCGTGATATCGGAATCCGAAAAGTCAAAAATTAAATCTTTGATGTTCCATATATTTTTGCATACTGATCATAACCCTAACAAAATCAGGTTATGCTCATCGATAACCTGAATAAAAATAGATTCTTTGATTCATAAATCATAATATCAGCTGGGATGAACAGTACATAGTTAACTTCGTGGCCGGAGAATCGTATATACCACAATTTACGGCGGATCGAAAAAAGAATTACTACAAATCTGTTATACTTACTGAATATTTAATTTTTTACGTGTCCCCGACCTAATAAGTACTACATATTTTATTTTATTTTTTTAAGTTTGGGAACATTATATTTTCAAACATATTATCCATTTATGATATTATTAAGCATACCAGTGTAAATGTTCTCTGAGATAAGGATCACTTGGTCCTGGAACATCAGGATCCGTCATGATCTGAAACAAAAATAAACCATCAAGAATTTAACAAGCAAGCTTGACAAGATTAACTGAAATTATAATTATAAATAGCCAAAAAAAAAAACCCAATATTTACCAGGGTGAAGAATGATCTCATGTCGCCTCCATCAACTTCAACCCTAGGTTTAGAAGTAACTGTGGAAGGGTAGTGCTCATACCCGTTGTACACATGCTTGTTCGAGTTGTACGTCACCGACATCTTCACACTGGGGTAGAAATCATCGACAACATCTCCGATCACTCTACCGATTACCAGAGGATCTGATGACATTTTTGCCATAAAATATGTATCTCAAGAGAAAATTTCTTACTTCAGATGATTTTTGCTTTTCGGAGAATGGAATAGCAAAGCCCATGTATTTATAGTGGCAACAAGAAAGAACCCTACTAATTGAGAAACTTTTAGGTAATTTCAAATTAAGCCAGTGGAACACATTTATAAAGTATATTAGTTTCCATGTATATACAATGGGCTTAGTAATAATTGTCTGGCATGTAACCAGAGAACAAGTATGTTCTTTAAGATAGCTAGTAAACTCTTGAAAGTAAAAGTAAAATTTATATGTAAATAAAGGATGATTTGACATTGGAGGAGCTAGATTCTTGCTTTATCTACCTTTCTTACTTAAAATTTTAAAAGGGAAATCAAAGGCAAATGGGAATTTGCAGAAAAGGTTTATGATCTTTAGTATTTAAGGTAAAAAAGGATTATTCTCCAATTAATGGGTTTTCTTTCCTTTTCTTTTCCTTTTTTTTTAAAGGTAAAATGGGTTTTCTCAACCTTTAGTTCCAAGACTACATTTGCGTTGCTACATATGTTTAAATATAATATATGTAATGATGGGAGGTGATCATTTCAAGAATTAGAAGTGATAATTAAATTGTAGGTTGAGCTTCATGAATTATTGAATTTGAGATTATGGATTTCAAATTTCATAACTTGTTTGAATAGACAAAATTCAATATTGTATTTGAATTGATAGATTTGATTTTGCAAATATTTGACTGATGTATTTCAAGTTGCATAACGTGCAACAAGTGAATTTGAAATTTTTTTCTTTTTTTAAAATTTTTTTATATAAGGAATGCTGCAATCTCGGAATAACGAGTAAGGAATCTTGAAAGATGAATTGCCCTTTTAAAATGAAATACTGGAACCGAATTTGAAATTATGTCACTAATTATTAATTTTTTTTACAACCAAATTAAAAATCTGTGACGATATAAAATTAGTACAAATTCACTAATGTTCATAAAGAATAAAAATATTATAAAAATTAGCGAACCGATGTATATAGTAAATCCGGTTTATGTAAAAAGTAAGTTTGATCGCATTTATTTTTTCAATTTCTTCCTTGTAATGCTTGGTTTTCATATTTTATTTTTTCACATCAAAGCATATATAGAGAACAAAACGAGAGCTCGAGGTCTAGTAGTACTTGTCCCAACGTTATTAAAAATGCTGCATTTTCCATAAAAATTCCATAGATTTTCTGTTTGAAAAACCTCCTTTAGACATATTTTAGAATATTTGATGACCATGGTACCTATCATTTGTCATTTCCAGGAGAAAGTACTGTCACGTCCCGAAATCGAGACGCGCCATCGGCATTATTAACAATTAAAATCGTAAAACAACAAGCCACGTAGTATATGAAATAGCCAAAAGTCAGTCTATTACATAATCAGAACTGCCTTTACAGTGCATAGCACAATTGCGGAAGCGATAAATAACATAAAGGAAAATAAAACTAAAATTAAAACTAAAATCGATGCTTGAAACTTCATGTCTCGAACTTGATAACAAACCTCAAAACATGTGTTGTTCATCTTCTTCCACTTGATCTTCGCCCTTATATGGGGAGAGAAGTAAGAAGATGAGTGTTTGGAGAAATAATTAGTATGTGAAATGTCAAAAATATGAGACAAATATATATACAATTTGAGTTCAAAGGTGACATACAATTTGAGTTCAAAATGTTCCATGTCGCAACATGAATCAATACATGAGACAAATAAAATTCGAAAAAAGGTATCAAAATATATTGTAATTGGAGTACCAACTTATACAAAGAAATATTATTCATCTTCTTATCTATGATTAACTGACCAGTCCCTAATTGTTACTCATCTAAGGGGATGAGGCCGTATATTGGTTATTATAACCTAGCGGATCGAGCCTTATTTTTTCTTATCAAGTTTCAGAAATTTCCTTACCACTTTTAATTCGAATCCTAACAATGCATGTGTTGCTCGAGTGTTTTTGTTGTTGAATTACTTTCCGAATATGAGATATTTCAAGCTTGTGAAATGTGATTTATGTGTGGTAATTGGTATCTTTTTATAGAGAGTTGGTAAGATACCCCACTACATGTCATGATCTCATGTATCACAATTCATTACTCAATGACTATTCAGCCACTAAGCCACGTTTTTATGGCCATAAAATCATGATTAATTAGCTATTAAACCACGTTTTTATGCCACTAAATATGTGGATTTTCAGGTTCCTCACAAATACGACAACAAGGTGTATACAAGTGTTTGTATCGAGACATAGATGGTCGGTTTTGGAAACTGGGAATTCGATCCCATAGATATCACTAATCCTTTTCCAAATCAAGAGGGCTCAGTTCATATTTGGCGATGATATTAAGATAAGTTTATTCATTTCGATATGAATATTCGCTATGTACCTCAAAAAATTCCATGGATTCATTACCACGACGTCCCCAATGCTGGCCATTTGATGATCTATAATTCGACATTGTGTGAACCCATCTTTAAGGTAATTCGACATAATACATAAACGTGTAACTTTATCTTGCTTATAAACTGCAGAAGATTCGAACATCTATATATAGCTCCGTTTGTTTCTTCTTTCAGCATCACTCTTCAGTTTCTATTTCCCGTGTTCTAAAATGTATGATATATAAGACAGATTTTCCAATTAGAACCATTTTATCTGTGCCATAATCCTTTCACAATTACCTATGTGAAATTATCTCTCACTTTGTTGTAAAGATGTAATATCGAAATTTGATATTTTTGCTGCCACGACAATGGAGATGACCAAGTTGTAGTCTGTCCCACCTCTTATCCACGGCGGAGCAACGGTTGCTTCGATCCTATCCCACGTCTGATTTTTGACGGTGTAGGGAGCCCGACATCGAAAACAACACTGGGAGTTCGTCTCCCTCGTACTATCTATGAATAATGGCAGGAAAGCAGACCAAGAGAGTATCAGCTGCATCATCTAGGGCCCATACGAGGAAATCCAATCAAGGGGGAAGGAAAGCTTTTAAATTATCTTCGAGTTAGTTTTCTTTCTTCCTTTTCGTTTCTCCGATCTGCGCTTTAGTGGGTTTCTCTGGATTTTCTGATTTCTCGGTTTTCGGAGAAATTTTTTAATCATTTCTTTGTTGTGTTTGATTCTTTGTTGTTCCCTTTAAGTTCAAGTTTGTTTTTTGGTTCGTCTTTTATTGTGATGGACTCTTATTACTTAAAGAACCTTTTTTTACAGCCGAATTGAATCGATCTGATAGTTATTTGCGCAAAATGAATTAAGACCATAAATCACTATGCTCATACTTCTACGGACTTGAATACTTAATATGCCAAATTGTTCTCAATTGTAGGTGAATATATTCTAACATGTAGTGTATTTGCTGTTGATTATGTCGAGAACCTTATGAAAAGTTAGATAGATGTGCTTAGTGACACAATTTTTGTTAAAATTTTGTTATTTGACTTTGATTTTTCCACGATCTTCTCGACATGGTACCAAGTATAAGACGAGTCTAAAAACTAAGGAATCGTATAACCATGTATCCCTCAGCATAGGACAATGTTTAAAATTTGAGTAGATTATGTCTGAAAATTTTCAATCCGCTAAATTTCCCTGTACTTTTACCTGTGTGTCTTTCGATCACACTTAAGATACAAGTTTGCACAATGGCGACAAGCTAAATTCTTGAGAAATGCTTGTTGGAAGCGCAAAATTCAGACATTGGACTTCAAAAAACATCTGATCAAAACCTTCTGTGTCTGGGTTTGAGGTTCCAAGCTTATGTTGCCTAGTTTAACACACAAGCTGCCATGGTTATTAAAAGACTACAAGGTATGCGTCTTGGCTCAAGGTGAAGTGAGACCAAGCCGTTGCACCTAATGACATGCCAAGACTCGGCCCCTTTACTGGGGAACAAGCTTGGTGCACCTTAGATGATCCACGATTGTGTATTTTAATTGAAATTTAATGTAATAATCATATGTGTTTGCTTGTATTCTAAAAGAATATTTTCTCTGTTCTTGTTCAAGGGCGTTCTAATTATATATTATATGCATTTGACATAATTTTCTTTGTTCTTTTAAATTTTAAATATTATTACTCAATGTGCTTCACTTTGAGCCTTAGCCCTTAAGCAAGGGCTATGGCCTATGGAGCACATTTGCGCCTTTAATAACTGTGAGAAAACTACATGAGTAATTTTCGGCCATGGGAGATTGTTGAGCTTATCCCTTGAGCTAAGCATGGTTTTGCAGCTGTAAAATAGTTCTGCATTAGCTGTTAACAGTTTCTGATTTTGATTTCAATATGAAAAACGACCTCCTTCTCCAATGTCTCTATTTTGTTGATTTATCGTGCACATCTTGTTATTATAACTTGTTTTACCTCTTGCTCATATATGTTTTCCAGTATGATTGCCTTGAGAGTTGCAGTAGGGGGTGTTTTCTGGGATATGCTTATCTTTCACTAAGAGCTCCCCCTCCAAAATATGCGGCTCACCTGGTGGTCCTTACGTGACATCACCAAGGATCAAACTTAGTGATGGGAGACATTTGGCGTATAAGGAGAGGGGTGTTTCAAAAGAAGAAGCCAAGTACAAGATTGTCATTACTCATGGCTTTGATGACTCTAAAGACTTCCGTTTAGCCGTATCCGAGGTTAGAGAATTCTCTCTCAAGTTTCAATGCTTTTATGAATTGATTAACAGGACAACTTTTGAAATATTTTCTGAGAGAATGTGTTTATTTGTATAAAAGACTGTTTTATTATCTTGATAGGCACACTTCAGAATTTCTTTACTTTCTTGAACCATCCTTTCTTGAGAGTATAAGTGAATCATTTTCTGTTATTTAGCATGATTTTTTCTTGACATTATCCCCTGAACTCAATCCATTTCCCTTTGTTTCACCACTGGACCTCCTGAGTTTATGAAATCCTTGTGGATCCTGTATCAACTATTTTTTACTCGTTGACATTATTATTTTCTCTTCAAAATGGAATTCATTTGGTACATATCTACAAGTGTTGGTGAAAGAGTTAGACAAGGAAGTATTTCATTTGCGTAACACTTAAGTTGAAATAATCTATCCTTTTGATCTATATTTTCCCAATAATATTTTTAAGAGAGTTGATATTTACACTTCATTTTTTGTTATTTGGACTCCATTTGTGAATAAATTTGACACATATTTTACATATGAATTGGAGTGTAGATAACACAAAATGGATTGTAAATATCAACTCCCTATTTTTAACGCTACCTCATCTAAAATGTTAAGCTGGTAGAGACGAGGTACGTTAAATTTTAATGCCTCTAAAAATGACTGCATACCACATTATTCTTACTTAATATTTTGAAAGGTTGAGCTGTTACAAGTGTAACTTTACTCACCATCAAGAAATTTTGTTGTTTCCTCATTTCCAGGAACTCATAAAAGAGTTCCGAATTTATATCTATGAGTTCCGAATTTATATCCTGTCATTTGATCGTGCGGGTTATGGAGAAAGCGACCCAAATCCTAAACGGTCAATACGAAGTGAAGCATTTGATATTCAAGAACTTGTTGACGGCTTGCGACTTGGACCCAAATTTTACTTGATTGGCATGTCCATTGGAGCGTATCCTGTTTACAGCTGCCTAAAATACATCCCACATAGGTATGCAAGTACAAATAGTGGTTTTCCATCCCTTTAACTTCGTTTACAATTCCAATTCTTGGTCCATTTCACATTCATAATTTTCATAAATACAACCTTTTGTATTCTTCTGATGTCATATGTGACTTGCCCGGACAAGTTGTGGCCGGGAAAGTAATGTCCACTCAATAGACTCTAATGTGAAATATTTCATATTCCTATTTAATTTACAAACATGATGAATGCAAGGTGCTAAGGCATTCATCATGCAGTCATATAAACCTTATCAATTTAATGCCACAAACCGATGTAGAATACATATTACATTATCAATGCTTATTACTATGTGCTTAAGATCCATATTTGTAGGTTGTTCGGAGCTTAGGGTCGTTGCTTGTTTATCAAAAGAAGGCTTAGGGTCGTTGCTTATACAAGATCAATGGACATTTCGAGTTGTGCATTATGCTCCATGGATGTTGTACTGGTGGATGACTCAAAAATGGTTCCCCTCGATCAGTATCATGGAAGGAAAAGATGGACATTTTCAGCCGCTCAGACTTAGAGATTATAAAACAGTTGTCCAAGCTCCAATGGAGGGTGAGGTATGTTGGGAAAACCCATAAACCGTAGAATCCATGATGCTAAATCATCAAGAATTTGACTTGAAAACTTAAGCGGAAGCGTACATGAAGCCATAATCCTGAATTCTTTAGAACGTGTCTTGATCTTCCAGATCTACGAGCTCTTTCCTTGAGAGAATCCTTTAATTTTCTCTTCAGAACTATTTTCTTAATGGGGGAGAGAATAGTGAAAGTGATAACGCGAGATCTGGGGACCATGACCCATATATATAGATAATGATTATCTTTATCTTCTAATATTTCTGTTTTAGCCCATCATAAAAACAGAAATTACACTTATGTCTCTACACATTAAAGGTCCACAACCCATTAGATACATTAAAGCCCAATAACCCGAAACATTAATTGATCACTTTAATTTTGAGCTTAACTTAATAGACAACCCACACACATAATTATTCACATATAAGCCATAAAAATAAAATTGATCCAAAAAGCTAAACTTTGCCAGTCACATTTGCATTTGGTACTCTTTATTTAATCATTAGATAATGCTTGGTGAGTATCTTACATTGTTACGGTCTACATGTAGCTTATGATGCTTGGTTTCATATTCTATTTTTTTCATATTAATCCATAAATAGAGAATTTTGTATAGGAGGAAAAAAGTGTTGGGAAAAATTAAAAAGGAAATATTATGATGATTTTGAACTCTTTTTGACATGTCATTTATCTAGCTAATTAACCACTAAATTATTATAAATAATTTAATTGTTATATGTATGATTATATAATTGAATCAAGAAGTTGAGTTTGCACTCGTACTAATTATTATCTAAACATGATTATCTAAATTATCTTAAATTGTCGTATTGAGACTTAATTAATGAATTCTTTCTAAATTTTCGTCAAGATATTTATTAAACAACATGTGGGAATATGATTTTAAATTAAAAATATATTAAAAAAGAAAACACTTTAAGCAAAAATTGACTGTTTTGCATGTAAAATATTACTGTTTAAGAAATATAAAATAAATTTGAAGATTAAAGTGCAAATATAATCAATTTAGTTTCTTCATTTCGAAATAGCGATTTAAAAAAAATGAAAAGAATATATACATAAAAAAATTAGCAATCGGGCAAATAATTAACTAGCATAATATAAGATTTTTTTATTTAAATAATACAAAAACTTCATTTATTACCAAAGTATAGTATAATAACTTTTTTTAAACAAAAATTTGCTCTAAAGTGATGGGGCAGGGATTTGAAAATTTTATCTCAAAATTTTTTTCTTTTTCCGTTTTGATAAAAAAAATAAATCATATAAAATAAATTAACAATTGCAATACTTAAATGTTATTCGATTTATCATTTTTTTTAATCTAAAAATATATAAAATAAATTTATTTATTAAAATATAACCTTTTTTTTTCAAAATTTGTAATTGAAATACAGCACGGCTCATGTTATTAATTTAAAAAAAAAGAATAAAGAAAAATACTTTAAAAATAAAAAACATATACGAAATTTTAATTAACCGAATATTTCTACCTTAATTTATTTGTGTCAAAAGAGGAATATTTCAACCGAAAAATTCGATGCTCCTTCGGGTAGCTACCCGATGGGTGTGCAATTGATTTGGGCCATTGATGCTGGCATACGGGCACTGCCCGTGTGCCAGCAGGGCCCGTGTGCCAGCATCGAAGCTAGAAGCAAGCAAGACTGTAATAATTCCAAAGGGGCACCAGTTGAGCAGAAGAAGAGCAAGTGAGTCTCATTCTACTACATTTCCAAATATCTGCAGACTTCAAACTTGAAAATCAATCAGCAGTTATCCTGATATTCTTTTGTAAGGTGATCCCATTTCGAATCTGATTGTTGGTTTTTTTTTTTTATTGCCCAGATGAATTATTTCAAGATCTCTATTTTTTGTGTTTTGCAGAAGAATGGTGTTTAGGGAATTGTTTAATTTGATGATGGGATGTTTGGGGTTATCAAAGCGGCCGACACGGCCTGATTTTCCTGTGGTCGCCGACGATTCCTCGGGAGCTGATTTGCATATCATGAATTCACAAAGAATTAGATTAAGTGATGGGAGATTCTTGGCTTATAAAGAAAGAGGAGTGCCCAAGAACAAGTCCACTTTCAGAATCGTTGTAATTCATGGTTTTGGGAGCTCCAAAGACATGAACTTCATGGCTTCCCAAGTAAAGAATTTTCAGTCCTTTCTTGATTAATTGTTTCTTCTTCTTTTTCTGTGATTTGAATTAAAATTTTAAACCCTTTGTGCAATCCTAGTATGGTTCATCAAGATGGTATTTCTTGTTTATTTCGAAGTCTTGTTCGATCCTCAATTCTAATCCTGCTGGCTTGTAGAGGTTTTCATAGTCCAGACTTTCGAAGTTTCAAGTTTGATTTTGTTGGTTACAGAAGACAGTTTCTAACAATATGTTGATAAGGAACTTGGTTTTGTGAGAATACGAATGCCTGGTGTTGCTTCTGTATTCAGGAACTTTTAGATGAGTTGGGCATATGCCTTTTGCTATTTGACCGAGCCGGATATGGTGAAAGTGATCCAAACCCGAAAAGATCATTAAAGAGTGAAGCATCTGACATCGAGGAATTAGCTGATAAGCTACAATTGGGATCCAAATTCTATGTTCTTGGAGTCTCCCTTGGATGTTACCCTACCTGGAGTTGCCTCAAACGAATACCCGACCGGTAATATTTCGAGAAGTCGCTTCTATGTTCCAATATGGGTTCTCATTCTTTTTCTTTCTTTCAATTTTACCAGATTAGCAGGTGCTGCACTTGTTGTTCCGCACATAAATTATAAGTGGCCATCTCTTCCGAGTGATCTTACAAAGGACGATTACCGCAAGGGTCTTTCGAAATGGGCTGTTTTTGTTGCGAGACACTCTCCTGGATTATTGCATTGGTGGCTAACTCAGAAACTTTTTCCATCCTCGACTATCCTTGACCGCAACACACAATTTTTTAGCAATAAAGATTTAGAGGTGTTGAAGCACTCACCAGGGTACCAATTGCTTAGTAGGGTAATTTTCTCTTGGATTTGATTTCGTTAAGGGTGAAAGCTGCGTTTCTAATGGATCACTTGTTGAATTTATGCTCAGTTTTTTCAAATATTGATTGTAATTTTTTAGTAAACCGTCATTTTCCCCCTCAAAATATATTTAGTGACCCTCACCTTCCTCTGCTATGCCCCTTCTCCCTTCTGAATTCCTGGATCCACCCCTGTTATCTTTTGAATTCAACTCTTCTATCAGACTTAAAGTACTTAAATTATGCATTCTTAACAGGACTATTCATCGATTATGACATATCTTCTTGCATTATGCAGAACAAGTTGAGGAATCGAGTTGTATTTGACTCCCTACGTCGTGACTTTATCGTTGCTTTTGGCAAATGGGAGTTTGATCCAATGGACATACGCAATCCATGCCCTCAAAAGGAAAGCATGGTGCATATCTGGCAAGGCCGTGAGGACAAGGTCGTACCATACCAGTTGCAAAGATACGTCTCCAAAAAGTTGTCATGGATTCGGTATCATGAAGTGCCGGATGGAGGGCATTTACTGGTGTATGATGGTGTAGTCTGTGAAGCCATTTTAAGGTCTCTGGTGTTTGGCGAAGATCCTCCGTTGTATAGACCTCAAACAGAGGACTAAGTTCTTCCATTCGCGCTCGGTGATGCACTCAGAAGGCAGATAAGGCAGTTGCTCGTAAATAGAATTTTTTAAAATTTGTAATTCTTTTCTTATCCGCCACCCATACTGTAAAATTGTTTCACTCGGCTAATTTATTGGTCGTTCTTGTTGTAGTTCATTGAGATTCATGAACTTGTAATCGAGTTTGACCCACAAGTGTGAATAAGAGAGTGACATTTTGGCATTTGTTTCAAGAAACTATGAATTTGAGAATGAAATCACCCTTGTTTATTCATTTGGTAGGTCCTTTGAGAAGATGAACCGAATTGAATGTATCAATCAAGTACGTTGTCCATGGTAGTTGACCTCAAATTTTATTTATTTATATACTTTATTTCAAGGCGAAACTGAAGTTTCTAATGTCAATGAGGATATTGAGACTGTTGTTTAAGATGAAGTCTGTTTGTTTATATCAGGCCTGAAATCTAATCCTTTTTTTGGGACAAAGATGCAACTAGACCAGAGACTCGTGACCTAAAAAATGAAATCTTTTGATTGTAAATGAACCAAACACAAGATATGTCGAAAGCTCGAACCTCGTATCAAACACAAACTTAACTCGAGCTTGATTAACTTACGAATGAAGTCTTGACTTTAGAAGAAACCAAGAGAGTCGGAGTCAAACGTATTATTATTTCTTTGCTGCAAATGTATTTTATTATACACACATTGTATCATAATCTATAGAATTTTTCTAGTATATTATGTCATGAAAACTTTATTAACAAAACATATACAAGAACCGTAGTTTTTTTTTTCATTTTGATTTCCCTTTTATGTTGCATCTTTCAACATATCTTCATTGTGGCGCTCCGGACCGATGAGGGAGGGGAGTGATCGTCGGTGCTATGAGGTTGCACGGACAATTAGCGACATCTGGTAGGCTTCTAGACGAAGAGAACATGATTGAACCGATCCCATACCGGAATGAGATGGATTCCAAAAATTGTTCAAGTATGAAACTGTGCAGTTGAGGAGTGCTTAAAAGATTTGAAAGATACTACTCATATCAATAAGACACATCTTCTTGTCGGGAGTTCGTCACATAAGAACTCCAAAATTAAGCATACTTGACTTGGGTCAATTCTGATATGGGTGATCTCATGAGAAGTTTCCTAGGACGTGTGTGAGTAAGAACATAAGCACGCTGAAAAGACTCATCTTAATTGGTACAGTGGGGACAGTCGTCGAATTTGAGACGTTACATTCATCATAATCATAAGACCAATGCTTATGAGGTGCTAGCTAGCCTATGCATGCAGTGATATTATGCAACTGCATGTTGGAGGAATTGATATATACTTGAAATAATGGTTTTGGATGAACTGATATTACAATTGTAAATTACAACATAGTGAATAATACAATAACTTAAATTTCATAAGATATTGGAACTAATGCACACGAATCCTGCAGATGTAAAATTAAAGGAAAACTGAAATCAAATTGATGCTTGTAATATTTTACAGTTTCCTTAAAACATATTTGTCTTCTCCAACGGTGCTTCGAAGTTCAATGTGTACGATCACTACAACAAAAATAGCTTTCTGCAGCACGCTGCAAAGTTGCAAATAAAACCATCGCTACCTAGCGACGGTTATTAACCGAAGAAGCCGTCGCTACATTAGCGACGGTATATTAACCGTTGCGAATTTAGCGACGGTGTTTAAATGTAGCGACAGTTACAACACCGTCGCTAATGTAGCGACGGTTCAAAACCCGTCGCTAAAATTTTAGTAAAAAAAAAATTTACTTTTATAGTTTAAAAAATTTTAAAAAAAACTATAATACAAGTTTGATAACCAACAGTTAAAAAATTAATCAAAATTGAAACAAAAAAGGTACTTAAATCGAAATCAAAATCGTATAAAAGAGAAAATTCGAAGTATTGTAAACTAGTGTGGAGGAAAATGTAATGGAAATCGGATATTTATAGATAATTTGTGACTATTAGCGACGGTTGTCTTTTAGACCATCGCTATTAGCGACGGTTAAAATAGAACTGTCGCATATAGCGACGGCTTTATATGAAAATGTCGCTGATTTACGCCATTAGCGACGGTAAAAAAGAAACCGTCGCCGATCTATTTATAAACCGTCGCAAATATTAAATTAGCGACGGTTTTGCTAATTTAAAAATTCGAACCCATTTTCCGCAGCGTGCTAATAATATGCATGCGGTGAATAATACTATTGACGGCGTGCAATTAATGTACTCCGTTAATATCTAAACACGATTTTTTTTTTAAAAAAATGATTTACTTTTAACAGCGCACATAAACATGCACGCTATTAATAATACTATTTACGGCGTGCCTTTATTGTGCGCTGCGAAAATTGCATAGGTTACCCGCAGCGTGCTTTTAATGCACGCCGTTAATAATACTATCCGCAGCGTGCTTTTACTTCACGCCGTTATTTCTTTCAAGTGCAACACTATTAACAACGCACGTATGGGTGCACGCCGTGGAAAGTAGTATTTGCAGCGTGCTTTAAATGCACGCTGTTGATGAAGTGCTGCGGAAAATCATTTTTCTTGTAGTGGATTGTTTTACAAGATACAACATTGATACTAGCAATAATTTAGCACAAAGTCTGACACGGACGAGCTGAACAATACTTGAACTTTATTATGATTTAGAAAGAAATATCATTGACAGAATCTGAGTGAACAAACGAGTTAAGAGAATGAGAAGAAAGTTGTGGATTTGAAAATGCGAAGACGTGTATCACTTATTCTCAAAAGCATTTTAAAAAAATTGAAAATTAATTGTAACACTGATGAAAGCAAAATATATTATTAATTATATCTCTAATTATGTTGATATCACAAGTGTATATGTTAATAAAAGTAGAGTTTTGGGTGCTTCGGATCGCGTTATTCATCATCCGAGATCGGTGAAAGGCGCGGAGTTATGTGTCATCAGGTTCGGTATGGAGTTTTGTTTGAATCTAGGTTTTTACGTTGTTAATGTTTTCTCAGATTCGATACATGTTGTACAAGCCATTAACAGCTCTCTAGTTGACCTGGGTCCTAGTGGAGTACTCACAATCGACATACTCAACATACTGAAGTCGGATGATTTCTTATCTATCAACCATATGCCGAGATCGGCCAACCGGTTGCTCATCGGATGGCTCGTGAAGCTTCTAATGCTTTTTCTTACGTTGAATGGTGTTCTGGTGATATACCAACTTGATTACTTAGCATTATAAATCAAAATATTCTGAAATAATGCATATGATCTACTTTCAAAAAAAATTGAAAGAGATCAAATAGTTCAATAGTTTGAACTTTTAACTATTGTTATTTGGGCTATTAGTTTCATACTAGTAATCATGTAATGTACAAATTGTGTGAGTTTAATTCTATGATGTACGGTATTTTTTTGTTACTAATTAAAAAAAATCTAGAAATGTGTATTGATAAAATTTAGAATCTTAAAAATCNTAATCAAATATACATTTCTAAACTTTCAAAATAATTTTTGATGATTCGCATTTTTAATAAAAATATTTTATCTTTCCCTTATACATATAGAGGAAGACTTTCAACTAATTAATGCACATTAAATGAAATTAAATTAAATTAATTTACAATATCATAATTAATATATATTGTATTACAAAAGCTACAGATAATAAATAAAGCAAGAAACCCTGGCCTCTCTCCTGTAAAAGACAAGAAACCCTAGCTAGATATTCTGTGGAAGACATCAATATATATATCAGAAGTTTGAGAATTGGTTATGTGAAGATTGTAACTCCATGGTCATTTGGCAAGAATTATCTGCATCCGTGACCAAACTCCTGAAAATATATCATTAATTTTGTATCATATGCTAAATTAGTATTTGAATCATACATGAAAAATGATACTAATAGTTATACGTGTATAAGGTAATCATACTCTCTAGGACGAGAAGCCCACAAAGAACTAAGAGCTCGCAATCGACCGTAGTACTCCCCGATCACAAGGAAGCATCGCGCTGCTTGTCGAACGGTTAATATCCGACGCAGCTGATGAAGAGACTGTTGTCTTAAATTATCAGCCTATAACAAAATTAATGAAAGTTGTATAAGTTTTTATCATATCATAAGATACTGTGGAATCAGGCATAGAATAAAATATGTTTACGTACCTGGCGAACGAATCCTTCGAGATTGGAGAGTTTGCCCAACGCGATAACCATGTGATGCATGCTGTCATTAAGAGAAGAGTTGGCAATGGTTTGGAGTAAAGATTTGTGTAGTTGGTCCA
>NW_027359516.1:128845-212419 GCF_012295235.1 Primulina huaijiensis | reverse complement strand
ATATATATATATATATATATATATATACACACACACACACACACACACACACACACACACACACACTTGACCAATGCGAATGGCAGACTTAATCAACATGAATATCACCATAGTTTGTCATTAAAAGTAGAAGTTTTATATTACAATGTTTGACAATATGGTATCTTTACCAAATCAATTTGAATGGAAGACTTAATTACAAAATGAATATCACCAACTTATAATCATCATTTTGTAAGAAAAGAGGAGAGCCTAAAATAATTAAACTAAAAATATTCCAAATTATACTCGTGAATATCATAAATTCACATCAAAATAAACAACATTGCACCATGACCAATATTATAACCTTATGAACCTAAAAACCCCACCACACACACCTCTGCCTCAAAGATTCTCTGTTTTTTACCATGCTGACACAAAGGTGAAATTTTTAGGGAATCATCTCAAAACAACATAATAAAAGAAAAAAGTGACAAATTATAAAGTTGGTTTTTTACATTTTTTTAACATACGAATTTTCAGCAGAAAAAGAAAAATTGAAAGGAATATTCATGGAAAGTATGTTAAAAAATATAGAAAGTTGTTGTTGTATAGTATGCAGAAGAGGGTAGGTTGTTCAGTGTGTGTGTGTAACTCACCAGAGCTGATATTACCATTAGCGACCCCACCTCCTAAGAAAAGTCCCTGTTGACCACAATAATTGAGAAGACACATAATTACTCAAAAAAAAAAAATTTATTTTAGATCATTAATTTTTTTATAAAAAATTTGGGTATTTAATTAATTATTGGGAAAAAATTTCAAAATTATTTATTGTCCTTGTATTATTAAATGTATGTGTTGGTATTTATTTACCTGAGACCTTGCACTCTGAAGGTCTTTCTCAATTTGAGTGAGCCTCATCCTGCTTGATTCTAGCTGTTGAACATAGGCCTGCAAGAAGTATTAGTACATCACAAATTTAGTGAAGTGCACCAAAACAAATTAATGCAATAAAAAAAATTCTTTTGAAATTTAATTATACTCGGTATAAAAATAAATATTAGATTATGTTATAACATTATCACATCATACGAATCTCTCACGTTTTTACGACATTTCTGTCTCATTTAATGGAATCCAAAAACCAGCTTTTGAGTTTTGTCCATAAAAAATATCACTGACAATCTTGTATGAATGCAATGATAAAGTTAATAAATTTAACAACATTTCATTATTTTTGGGTAATGAAAATTAACGAATAGATTTACCCAATTTCGAGAAAAATGGTTCTTTCAAAAAATCAGACCAATGAAAACTAACCAATTCTAAGATAAACTAAGTGTTTAAACAAATGGAAATGTACCTTTTTCCTAAGCCTGCTCTTCCTTGCTGCTTCCCTATTTTGAGCCAAACGTCTCTGTGTCTACAACGTATGACCAGGAAACAAATCAAATATTAATTTTTTTTGTCGGGAAATAATAATAATCATCCAACAATAAAGTTATATAAATCAAGTAAAAAAAACTCTATGTTATAAAAGACTTTTTTTTCTGGTATAATAAATTGTAGGTTGCATGTGGATATATATATAATTAATGTGAGTTTTTCATCATTTTAGAGATACCGAGTAGGCAAGTACTTTCTCTGAATTAGATCCAGGCCCCTTCTTCCATTTATAAACATGTTATTATCGCTTCCAATATTATTTAAATTAAGCTACAACATGTAGTTCTTTAATTAAATGTATGGAACTAATATATCTAAATTGTATCTAAATTCAAATGCAACATTATTTCAAAAAGATTGAGGATATACTTGTTGTACAATATATTGAACGATAAAGTACAGTAAATTTTCGTAAAAAGCAGTGAACTAAATGGTGAAGAAAACACAGTAGAGTAAAGCTTAANTATTATCATCGTTGTTGGCATCGCTTCGGGGGTGTAATTCCCAACATTAAAGTAAATCCAACTGAGGTCTGTATGAACTACAGTGTCCTTAAAACTTATTTGTCCCCTCTTGTATGTGCTTCGAGGATCGTATTGGACGTCTTTTTCTCAAGATACAACCGAACAACCAGCAGTGACTTAGCACGAGGCATCAATATGACGAACTGAAAACGTACCTTTACTTTATCACCGAAATTTAATGGAGGCCAAATGGAAAGCTAACAATATGAAATGCAAGAGAATGCTTGAAAGAGATAAGATTTTCATGTATATGAAATGAGGAAATGAACACACTATTTATAAGCCTCAAATACACATCAAGAGTCATGCTTAATTAATTTTCTCATTAACTCTAGAATATGAAGAACTAAAAGTCTTCAATTAATTCAAGAATGTAAAAAATCAAAAGACATTTCCGTAATAATGAGCCACAACTACCTCAAGAACGTGGGAAACCAAAAATCAATCACCTATTCATAAAACATAATTTGGATCAAATTTATTTTCAACTTCATACAAATCTGTATAAAGTAAACAATGATGTGATGACTGATGGATGTCATCTAATCACCTGCCAATGCATTTTTTTTTCCATTTGCTCTAATCCCAATAAAGTATCGGTCCAAACGACTAAAATGTTCTTTTCTTCAAGAAAAGAGTAACTGAAAAGTTAGACAAAAAAGAATTGAACTGCAGTTCTTGGGATGGGAAAAGTGCTAAATTTTTTCATATAAAAGGAGCTAATTATTGGCGAGAAATTAGAATTTCAGTATTTTATTCAGGGCAAAAAACCATTTAGATTAATAATTATTTAAAGGCAAAAAAAATAGAAATAGAAAGAGTTCAACTACTGTGAAGATTCTGTCATCTTTTAGATTTGCATATGAAAAAAAAATCAGAAAATCTCTCGGTCATGAGAGATGGAACTGTCTTTCTACATTTATGGGATTTTTGAAGAGATTTCATGATTTGGTGGAGGAAATATATCATATTATGCTGAAGATGAAGTAATTAAGATGAATAATGTATCATAAAAATATAAAAACCTTTTCTGTAGTTTGTTTGGCAGGTGATTTGGACTGTGATACTCCTGTTCTTGGACTACCACTTCCACTTTCCATCTCTGTACGTGATTGTTGTAGCGGTGGTTGCTGTGGCTAAAGGTGGTTGTGCTTTTGGTCAGAATCCTCTGCCGCCGTCGCCGTCTGCTGGTGGTCCGACTTTGTGCTGATTGTTGATTCAGACTCTGGCTTTATTAGTGCTGATCCTGAATCAGTACTCCTTTCTCCTGAATTTGAACTTTCCTGTACTGATGACACCAAACACCGCAAAAAAATAAGTCAAATGGCTTTCATCACTGTAATAAAAGAAAAATCATTATTTTAGATCCCTTTTTCAATGTGGAGAAAGCTCCAAAACCAAATAAATAAAGATAAGCCCACAGACTCACAATTTTTAAGAATAGAGCTTAGTTTATGCATCCAAAATGGTCAAAAATGGAGGGGATTTAAATAAGGGGAAGGCAGTAAAATAGTACGTACTCTTTGGCGGAATTTCATAGGCCAAGAAGGGAACATTTCCAGAGTTGCCGCAGGGTTGACTGAAGAATATAAAGCTGCAGAAAATCACGAAAATGCACAAAATCTTTGAGAATCATTGAGAATTTTTTTGTGGAGTCGAGTTCGTCTTTTGTTTAGAACCCCGGCCCACGCCAATTCAAGTCCCTCCCCCAAGAATGATTCCTATGTTAAAAATGGTAAATCCCCCACCCCTTTGAGGACTTGTTCAAAAGTGCACACACAGACATCCGTCTGTGTGTCTGTGTATTTTGGAGTTTGTTAGACTTCAATAACCGGAGAGAGAGAGACGCATACTTCGTTTTGTTTCATTATTGTTGATCTTGACTCTTTGAAGTACTATAGCTTCCTCAAGTTCTCCGAAATCAGAAACCGATTCTTCCTGATTTCTTCTGGCAAATAAAACGAAAACCCATGTCAGAAATCAAACAAGGATAATCGTGAACATTGAAACATGAAGATTAATATTGAATATTTTCTCGGGTCTATGATTTTTACATGAAACTTGAATCGGGGTGATGAAGCATGTGAGGAAGCGAATATATATGGAAGATGGTGATGAAGGTGAGAAGTTTCTGATAAAACGGCGGGCACTCCAAGTATTCGCCATGCAAACTCTCTCTTAATTAGAAATAAATAACCGCATAGATTAATTGGACGAAATAAGAGCGTAGAATTCATGAAGCGGTGAATTATAGTACTGCAAGGAAAAAGAAGAGCTTTTTCTTGAAAATTTTCCACGGCCTGCTCTTTCTGGAACAAAACTGGACTGTGAAATAGAAACTGATGGAATTTCTTGGAAATTTTCAATAACCGGCCTCTACGATTTATGATGCGAATACTCAACTGGGAATTGGAAAATTGATGCCCTTTTCTTGAAACTTTTCAACAACATGCTATCCCCGACTTTCTGAGCTAAAAACTCGGCTGGGAGATGGAGAAAGAATAGAGTTCCTTCAAATAATTTGCCATTTCTGAACCAAAAACTCAGCTGGTGTTTTGAGACGCTTTTAATAGAAAGAACGAGATAGGTGTGAATGTGTGATGTTTGTTTTCATTTACCAGATATATCTTTCTTTTTATCTCCCAAAATTAGAACCAATATTATATTTCTCTAAAATAATTTTTCTCCTTTTCAAATATTATAAAATACAAATACTATTTCTTGCTGAATTTCCCATTATTTCCCAAAAATATTAATTTACACGACCATATTATATTTTTTAATATTAACTGCATCGCCTACCTCAGTGTGCAAAAAACTGGGTCTTTTTTCTTTGGTTAGACGAAGAAAAAAATGTGATTGAAATTTGGGTTGGGAAGTAATGATTAGAATTGAACACTCTGACACGAAATCTTGTCCTTGTAAACCTGTCTAAGGTCCCCATCAGTGGTTTGTGGGGTTTTCAAACAAAAGAAATAGACAATGAAAACAAACATTTGTTTGAACATAAAGAAGCAAAAAGCTGAGATTCTTGGCCAGAATCATTTGACTCCTACTCCATTCTCATCTAACCGTCTGTGCTTTCTTATTGGCAAGGCTAGCCCTTCAGGATTGCAATTGCTAAAAATTTTTGTTGAAATATATTATCTCATATCGATTAGATAAAATCTTTGAGAATTTTATATATGGACTTGGATAATTCTTTTTTCTTGAGTTAACTTTTGAGGTTGAGTTAGGTCCAAATCTTAATGTTAACATTGTAACAGAGTTAGGTTCTAGTATTATGTATGAGACTGGCTAAAGTAAGGCCACCCATTTTGACCACAGTTGAGTCATTTGTAAACTTCACTCTCCAAGTGTACATTTTTGGACGTGAGGGGTGTGTTAGTTGTCTTACATTGGTTGGAAAAAATTCTTGACAGTTGCATATGTGGACTTAGACAATCTCTCCACTTAAGCTAACTAGCTTTTGGGGTTGAGTTAGATCCAAGTATTAATCTTAACAATTATTCGAAATTACCCTAAAGAAAAAGCTGAAGTCTTGGGAGGAAATGCTGAAAATATCCTACAAGTTGGAGGAAAAGTGGAGAATCACTTTTAAAGGTTAAAAACAGTACTCCCTTAACATCTACCACTAAAATTCTCAAGAAAATGCATAGAAAGATTCCATAAAGTTTAGTTGCTTATGATGTTATCCTTCTTCCTTCAATTCGCTAGGCATCGAGCTGCTGTTGTGCAAACAGTCTGCTGCCTCTCTTGTGCATCCGGATCACCGATGAGTCTCAACCGAGCTATAAAAAACATGCTATAAAAAAATTAACGATGGAAATGACATGTGTGAAATGATGCCGCCATATGACCAAAGTTATATTCGATCTACGTGAGAAAATCTTTTATAACATTACTTAATTTTGTAACTGCATCATAATCTACGCTAGCAAAATCTCTACACATGACAATGTTAAAAGAAATATTACATGAAATATTGTAGATGATTTTTTCCGCCCTCAACCAAAACATGTGGAGGTAAAACTAATTTTGTGGAAGAAATCAAAGTACGATCGAAAAGTATTTTAAAACTTTGAAGGTTTAAATAAACATGATCAACTTGTGCGTATAAATTATAATTAATCCAGATTTTGAAATGGGTTTATTTTGTATTATCCGTTTTGTTGATGGGTCAACGTCTAATCCCTATCATGTCTTAAGGCCATGCCACATGAAGATTCTTTTCCCTTAATAGAAATAAAAAAAAATTTCTCATTAATTTCATAAAATTGGATTTTCTAATTTCAATTAATAAGTATATTAGTGGGTATAAATTTTATGACAATATCTAAATTATTTGGATGACTACGGGTAGTATTTTGTGAGACGGATCTCTTATTTGGGTTATCCACGAAAAAATATTATTTTTTATGCTAAGAGTATTACTTTTTATTGTGAATATCGATTGGGCTGACCCGTCTTACAAATAAAGATTCGTGGGATCGTCTCACAAGAGACCTACTCATTAAAATAATGATAATGTTCAAAGAAACCAGAACGATTTTTGTAAAGTGTTGGAAGTCTTTGACAGTGGGCTAGTTTAACATATCGTAACACAAATCAAAATTAAAAAATAAGGGAGGTGTTACACTTTGTTCAAATATATAAGTTACCTCCATTATTTTTTAGGAGCCTTACTTGCCTCAGCTCCTATAAAAATGATAAAGATAGTGACATTATTTTAAAATATTAACTATTTTATCATCAAACTAAACCAGTGACTTTTTGATAAATATGTCCAAACAGGTTAAGGGAAAAGACCGGCACAGAACCCGTCACAACTTTACCTTGCCGTTTTCGTGATTTAGGAAATTAGTAACCGAACTCAACTCACCTGTGTTAGGTGATGGGGTGGATCGATTCGACGAATCTAACTAATTTTATTTGAAATTTGGCAGGTTAGGGTAAATCGGCATGCAACCCACCATTGGGCGGATGTGGGGAGTTCCATTATTAATTAAATTCGACTCAAATCTAATAAATATCACCTAGTAAAGTGTTGATTGAGAATTGAACATAACCCAACTCCAAAAGCTAGTTTAAAAGGAGATGATTGTCCAAATTTATATATACAACTTCCCAAAGATTTAATCCTGCCGATGTGATACATCTAACACATTTTTCACGTCCATGAATGAACATCTAGTGCGTGAANATAAATCGGGTAGAAATTCTCATATATTATTCAACCTCAAATTTTGAATATATATCGGATTCTGATAAAATTTTAAAAATATAATAAATTTTGAGTTTTTTCAACGTGATTTATATGACAAAGAATTAAATTTTGAGTTTTTTCAACATAATTCTTAATGTAATATAAGTTACGAATATATCCAAAAGCTGTATAAGAGACAAAATATGTCGCTTATTCATGCAATATTATAATATGCCAGTTTCACCGGTGGCTTTTATTTATGAGCCAACTACTAGGTTCAAAATTTTATTAAAATGATATTCTTAAATATATATATATATATATATATATATTAAAATGGTATATTTTGATTAATAAAAATTAAATTTTTATTTTTCTGATATGAAACATATGAACGATAAATATTTGAGTATGTTAAAATAAAATAATACTTGACCTTATTTAATCGTCTTGGGATTTTTTTTTTCGATTTTTTATGTAAGTAGTTCATGTCATTTATTTCAATTTTTGTTACTATATATAATATTTGAACAGGAGAGTTTTATTCACTTTAAAAAGTAATACTCCATTTTATGTTATATCCATGAATAAGTCTCATGTGATACAATCTTACAGATTTATATCAGTGATATGGGTTGATCCGATCCATATTTACAAAGAAAAATAATATTTTTTTTACATAAGAATTAATATTTTTACATGAACGAGATTGGTTTAGAGATCTGTATCACAAAATTAACATATGAGACGATTTCATAAATTTTTTTTTATTTCCATTATTCCTAAAACACCGGTATATAACTCACTTACATTATAATATTTATCTAGATTTTCAAAACTTATGATATAAATTTCAATTTTGAAACAAAATGAAGATACAATTGAAGAATTGTATTGGTTGGGTCACACACTCGGAGGAGAGCAAACATTTGTTTTACATGCACAAAGCTAGCTATATCGACACTTGTATTCAAACAAATGGTCTTGTCCTCCTATAAAAGAGTGGCCTTTACCCTTAATATATTTCACCATCAAGATTTTTACAAACAATAGTGAGACATGTCTAGCACAAGATATTTCTCAGTGGTCATTGGATTATTATTTGCCATGGTCATATCTCATACAAAAGCCGATTTTAGTCATTCTTATGATGACCTTAAACAACAAATAGTTAAACCATCTCGCAGACTCTTAGAGAGGTGTATGACATCGGATTCGGATTCGGAAGCAACGTTGTGTCTTAGACCTCATCCTCTACACCCACCAGCTCCTACTCCCACACCTGCACCAAAGCACATCTTAGAGAGGTGTATGACATCGGATTCGGATTCGAAAGCAACGTTGTGTCTTAAACCTCCTCCTCTACACCCACCAGATCCTACTCCCGCACCTGCACCAAAGCACATCAAGTACCGGGGATGACTTCCCGAATCTATATTTATCTGAGGAGAAAGCCGATCTATGAGATTATGCATTAGAACAGTGGTTGAGATTGTAGTCTTGAGATCAATAATGTAATGCTATGAAACTGAATGATTTATGGCTTTTTTCTTCTCAAATGAATAACTGTCATTTCCTTCATTCTTCATATATATAGTTTTGATATGCTGCACACCTACCGTGCACACATATGTGAGCAACGATGATGTGTCACTCATCTATTGAATGCGCAATTTTTCTATATTTCATCACATCCAATAGATGAGTGGNTAAAAAAAATAAGTGATCAATATTTAAAAAAAACATTATATTTTTTAAAAAAAAGAAATATAAGGTGAATAAATTTTATTTTTAATGATGATTAATAATTAAACAATTACTAAAATAGTTGGATTGAAATCAATCATCTCCACCTTCTGTATTTCTCCTCCCTCGCACGAAGATTTGAGTATTTGGATTTGTTGTTGTTGGCTGTTGCTTTTGCAGGTTTCTGCAATGGAACCGGCAGCTAGGCGAAGAGGCGGCGTTTGGGAAGGGATGTACCGATTGATTATGCGCCGCACTCCCATCTACGTTACCTTCGTCGTCGTCGGCGCGTTCCTCGGCGAACGTGTCAGTATCTTCACGTTTATTTTCGTTAAATTGTTCTATAGAATGAAATTCCATTTCGGTAGTGTGAAGCTGTAGTTTTGATTGATTCCAAGTTTCATAGGATGTGTTGTTATGCTAGGTTGTTCTTTTACTCATATCGCATACTCTGATTTCAGGCGGTGGATTATGGAATTCGTAGGATTTGGGAGCACAACAATGTCGGGGTATTTGATTTTAATTTTTTAACCCTGATTTGAGCTGATATTGCTGAGCGTGATTTAGTTTTCGGTGCATGATTTGGAATTTTACGTTTGTGTTGCATTAGAGTTTTTTCAGGAAACACAACAAGTAATACTAAATCTTTTGGTTGTAATTGCTACCGATGCATAGTTCCCCTTTTAACAGGCATTCGATCTTCATTCATAGCTTGTTAGTTCGACGGCGGTAAAATGATTTATTTTGTTTGTGATGATTCCATCGAGTTCAATAAATGTGTGATAGAAAATGGGAAGAGATTAAGTTTGATATGGTGTCTTAGGATTGCTTCAAAAATCAGTAGCATCATGTAGTTAATTTAATCTCCAGTCTCAATCAAGGTTCACTTTTTTGTCTTTCAATTTGTTCAGTGATTGGATCAGTGCGCTCATTTGTTGTTGATAACTTTTAACTAGAAAGGAATTCATGGGATCTTTAGGAAATATTTCATGGCTTCTGGTGTTTTGGACTGAATTCGATGCTATAGGAGGATTTATACAATACCTTCTTTCTCATTGTCTGCTTAAAGACTCAGAAGTGATTTGATTCATTCAGGACTCTGATACATAATAGGTTCAATATTGATTTTGTCAAGTGTTCTCTTCAACACTTCATGAAGTACTGGTAATTACCAATTTTCACTTCGGGTGCAGGATAAGTTGGTTCCTAAATATGTCATTTAGCTGCTGTATGTATTAATTTATGGCCTAAAGTTCTCAGACCTCTTACTTTGGGTGTGCAAAGTGCTATGTTGGCTGGAGATTCAAGTTCTTTCTTAAAACGCCTGTAACAAGAGCTGAATTGAGTATCATTTCTACCAGTCAAGATTTTTAAATGTTGATAATCTTGAATCATACAAGAAATTTATGAGCATTGCTGTTTCTTTTAAAAATTAAAGTCGTTAACAAACTCTTATGATAATGTGCCACCTGATCTGAAAACGAAATTAGAATATCAGGCTTGGTATTTAAGGTTATCACAATGTGCATTGTTGGTGTTGAACCTGTTTTTATGTTTAACCAGCTTGTGGGTGGGTACTTGACGTTATCTCTATTATTTTCTTTAACTTCTATAGCCGAATCCCTTTTTTTTGTGTGTCGCACTAACTGCTTATTTTGTTCTGTATTTTGTTTTAATATGGCATTTGATGGATCCCAGAAGCGGTATGAGGATATTCCTGTTTTGGGACAAAGACCATCCGAATGAAGTAACGTTTATTGCAACATCGGGCTTAGTTGTCTTCACTTTAGATTGTAAGAAACCATTTTGATGTTCGAGGACAGGATCTGTAACAATGATCTTCTTTGCTTTTGTTTGAAGAGTTGTAGAGAAATATTTTGGAAAAAAAATATATTTGGTAAAATAAATTGTACGTTTGGTTCTGTTTCGGGGAAGTAGAGTTGTCACGACAGATGATGAATAATATCAGAATCATTCGAATGCACACGTGACACGTTACTTCCAAGTTCTACGGTCTACCTCTGTATGATACTTATTGATAAAAGATACTCCCGCATGGTAGACGATTGAAATTGCAAGTTTTGAATCGAAGGAAGTCCAATGAAAGTGAGCAACATGCATGGACCGAAGAAGCTTGTGAGTTTTTCGAATAGTCAAGAAAAAAAATTCAATTCCCATATGAAATTATTGAATTTGAGACGAACTCAAATATGTTTTAATTGAATTTTTGTTTAGATTATTTTGTTCGATGACTCGCAAATCGCTCACGAGCTTTGATGGCTTCAGTTTATTCAAATTTTTTTAAAAAAATAGTCAAAATTGGACCAAATAAATAGAAAGAACGAATTCATTAGAAATAAAAACCTAATTTCTATATAGTGAAACAAGCTAAGACTTGATTAGATACCCAAAATAATGTTATTGGATTCATATAACAAGAGCAATTCAAGCACTATCGACATAGTCTTAAATTGTTTGTTTGTTTTTTTAAGTAATAATAATAAGATAAAAATTAAAACTTGAACAAGGCTAGAGAATTTGGACCCATACTAACGGGTTTTAAAGCTTCGAAGCCCGACAAAGCAAAAAATAAAGTTCCTAAGCCCAATCAGAATAATAACTCCAACAGGTCTTTAGGGTTTTTGCGAGCCATTTATTGTGGTAGTCCGCGCCACTAACTCTGCAAATCGCCGTCGCCTGTGTTTCCGACTCTGAGGTAGGATCACCTCGTATCTGTATGTTCGATCTTTTTCCAAATAGCTAAATTGACATTTTCTCTTTCTTTTTCCTTTCCGGTGGATTTGTTGGCGAGCAGACGTGAATTGAGAAGATAAGGTGTTGAAACATGAGGTAGCATCAGGTGTATCTTTATCTGATGATTTGTTGTTTTCTAGCTTTGGTCGTCGCTTTTGTATCTCCGAAGGAAATTTGAGTTATTATTTGAAATGTGTTTCTGATGAAGCTGATGTGTGGCTTGTTTCTTTCCATTCGTTCTCATGTTGGGTTTCATTTGTTTTTTTTGTGATCGCTTTAATGATTGTGAATTGATCTGTTATCTGAAAATGAACCAGCTGACCAGTTTAGGCTCGGGAAAATGTCCAGCAAGACGAATTTGATGGTTGTCATTTTAGAAACAGTACAGATGCTTTCCAAATAGTTATATTGTTGTATCTAATGTATATATCATTGTTGAGGCCTATAAATACAATATATTGAAGATCAAACAAGAGCTTTTGAAGGGGATTCAAAGCATGAGCAATTAGCATGAAAAAATCTGCTAGTTGAGAGCACAAACCCTTGTGTGAGAATACATTTGAAATGTACACTGTAAGTGATAAATTTCTCACACACAATCACTCACACATATACAAGAGAGTTGAACTTCAAAGATTAGAAGAGTGAGTCACACATATACAAGAGAGTTGAACTTCAAAGATTAGAAGAGTGAGTCATCACACAAAGACGTAAAACAAATGTGTTTGTAGTCTTTGCATATGAGACAATAAATAATATACTAATTGTGAGGTGCTGCCTGCAATCTTGAGTGCTAGGAGTTCTAGTTGGATGCTGTCCTTCTGGATTGAGTTTGTACAAAGTGTTGTATAAATCAAAATCTTCTAGTGAATCATTCCTAATGGGAAGAAGGGGGTGACGTAGGAGCATTTGAAGTCCCCGAACATCTATAAAAAAAAATTTGTATCTATTTATTTATTGCATTTAATTATCATCTCCATTGTTTTAAAGATGCATTCTTGAACCATTTTATGTGTTCTTCAAATACCAAAAAAATCATACCAAATGTTTGACAAAATGCTTCAATCAAAATATTTTTACTAGTTCAACTTGAATATATATAATGATTTACAAAATATTTAATCAATTTCTACGAAAGATTATTTCGAGTGTCTTCCGCTTGGTTTGAAAACTAAACTCGATTAGACTTTGAGGGAAAAAATTGGGACAGCTAGAAACCATTCTCGGAAGAATGCTACTGTTTTTTTATTCTCATATTCATGGTTGTTTGCATTTGGATTGGGGAAATGCCAATTGGGCGTTGTTACTTTGAACTCCTTGTTACTTGATCTTCTGTTAATTTTGCTGCCGCTGTTTTGTTTTACTCCATTTGTCTTGGTCTGAGGCTCCATGAATGCTGCTGTACTAGTGTGCTAATTTAGGGCCGATTTGCATTAATGAAGCAGTTGGGCTTATAAAAATGTTCAGCGGCTTTATTTGTGAAAGCATTATTTGTAGTGAATGAAAGTGAAATATTTATTTTTTAAAAAAAAATTTCTGGGGAAAGCTGAAGGAGAGTTCAAAAGCCATGTTTTCTGACTTCTTTCTATTTAATTGTTTTTTTAAGAAAAGGCATATCCGAACACCTCTTTTTTGTAATGTTTTTGCAGTAAGCTTCAGAGCGAGGCCCTGAGGGAAGCTATCTCTCAGATTACTTCTGATGCTAAGGAGAAGAAGAGAAATTTCACCGAGACAATTGAGCTCCAGATTGGACTCAAGAACTATGATCCTCAGAAGGACAAACGTTTTAGTGGGTCAGTGAAGTTGCCCCATATTCCCAGGCCAAAAATGAAAGTATGCATGCTTGGTGATGCTCAGCATGTTGAAGAGGTATATCACGTTTCTCCATTGCTTTTTTACATAATATAAACCGTGAGATAGTTATGCGGAATATTATCTGGATTCACTAGTTGCATGGACCTGAAGGACTATGAATCTTATATATTTTAATTAAATACTCGTAGTTTATACACCTTTTTGTGGCTATGAAAAACTCCTCTTATTTGAGAGCTGGTATATTTCCAATGTGATAAATGTCTTCTTTCTTTCGATTGTATGTTTATGTCTGCTTTGTGGTAAACTACATGAATTTGTCCGTTTTGAGCAAGGGGCCCAGGTTAGTTATTGATTTTGCATGAAAACTGTACAAAATCTCATTTGTTAGAAACTATAATGTGATATATCATTAATGCGTCTGACCAGACATGTTATTGAGTTGTTTTTACCATAAAACTGTTTTTAATCAAAACAATACTAATTTTTCTTTGAACAAATTGCGTATTGAAGAGTTGTTTTGCTTGGTTTAGAATTTTTCAATACAAGTAATTTTCATTTACATTATTGTCTCCTGTTATATTGTAAAAATTGTGTATTTGTAATGATTTTTCACATCACGTGCAATATTTTATCCAGGCTGAAAAAATTGGCTTGGAGTCCATGGATGTGGAGGCTCTAAAGAAGTTGAATAAAAATAAGAAATTAGTGAAGAAACTTGCAAAGAAGTATCATGCTTTCTTAGCCTCGGAAGCTGTCATCAAGCAGATTCCTCGCCTGTTGGGGCCTGGTCTGAACAAGGCAGGCAAGTGCTTTTTCACTTGTTGGTTCTTCTTACGGATTTATGAGCAACAAGCACATGTGAATCACCATATGCATTGGCTTAAATGGCCCTGAGTATTTGCTTTCATTAGAAGATTATCTTATGCATTTCTACAAATGTGATGATCATGGCATTCGATTCTTGTTATTGATTTGTTTTTAATGTAATGCAGGTAAATTCCCTACTCTCGTGTCTCATCAAGAATCGCTCGAGTCCAAGGTTGCTGAAACCAAGGCCACAGTGAAGTTCCAATTGAAGAAGGTTCTTTGCATGGGAGTTGCTGTTGGAAACTGTGATATGGAGGAGAAGCAAATATTTCAAAACGTCCAAATGAGTGTTAACTTTTTAGTTTCTCTTTTGAAGAAAAATTGGCAGAACGTAAGTTCATTCAAACTTTTTCTTTCATAACAACTAATAGTACTCTCCTTGCCTGCCAATATATTAGTCAAATTGTATTTCATACGTATATGTTCTCGCGTGTTGATGGCTTGATATATTGAGTATTCAGACTTTCGTGGTTGGTAAACGTTGTTTATTTTTCATTATAATCAGGTAAGGTGCCTATACTTGAAGACAACTATGGGGAAGACACAACGCATCTTCTAATGATTCACCTTGTTTTTCTGTCTGGAATGCCTACGCAGAAAACTCGTGAGGACTAAGACAATCAAATCTTTGTTGGGCTGTGAATTTTATGTTTTTTACACCGTTTTGATACTCTGCCTTCATGCATTAATTAGATCCATTAATTTTGTACCTGTTGAGATACTTGGTTTATACTCAGTCTTTAGACTTGGATTACCATTACTTGCTGATTTCTTCAGGATTTTGTTTGGTAATATTGTCTGTCCTTATTTAAAATTTGAAGTTTCTCTAACTTTGTCTTGTAGCAAAGTTTTTTGGTAAGGATCCTGCATTATGAGATTCCGACTTGTGATACATTTTTGGGAATCTCATTGTACATTATTTGTTATAGTGTTTGTTTTCGGCCTTTACCCAAGTCTTTTTTATAGTTTCATTTGCTTGTAATTTATGCATGGGGACAATTAATCACACTGAAAATGGGATAAATAGTCATAAACAAATAGTAATTAATACCGGGTTTAGAGTCTATAAACAACTGGGATGAAAAATTAAATGTAACATAGGATAAGTTAAAATTGATAATCGTATTCTATAGTTGTCATACCTAAAACACAACCTCAATTAAATATACCCTAGTTTTCTGTCGCCAAGTTCAAATTAATGGGGAGTGGACTCAATTTTGGGGAGGTAAAGGTTTGAATCTTGACAAGAATGTACGAGATGAGTTGAAATGTAATACTAAATTGAGTAGGCCTCATGTGAGACCGTCTCACGGATCTTAATCCGTGAGACGGGTCAACCCTACCTATATTCACAATAAAAAGTAATACGTTTAGCATAAAAAGTAATACTTTTTCATGGATGACCCAAATAAAGGATCCGTCTCACAAATACGACCTGTGAGACCGTCTCACACAAGTTTTTGCCTACTAAATTATGATAACAAGTTACCTCAAAATTGTATGATTCGTTTAGAATAAATCATAGAGCATATACAAATGAATTACGTTAATTAATTTGAGCGTATTGTTACACCCCGACAACGTGAATGCATAGCAAGCACATAGCCTGGCTAAAGAAGTTGTTGTGAAGGTTTCCCGACACTAGGAAACTTCTTCGATTTTGTTGCGTTCTCATGCAGAAAATATGATGGAAGAATTTTGGTCTAGAAACTATTGAAGCTATAGAATTATTATGTCTCATGCGAAATTCTAAAATATTTTAGAGTTTTATTTATTGTTTGCAAAATGGTATTGTATGTAAATTCTAGAACACTGTTTATGGACCAAAAACTTGGTGCTCTATTCATGACTAAGATGAAGCTTGGGCTAACCGAGTGATGACGAAGAATAGACGATGAGTTATGGTTAAGGGTGAAATGTCACTCGCTACAAAACACATTGAAACGTTGTTATCAGGCATCACATGTAACATTTTTTTAGTACATGTTGGGAGAGTAATATAAAAATGAGACGAACTTTGAATATTTATTATATATGAATTCAAAATAACAAATGTGAAGTCCGGTCATTTAGATAACGGGGACTCATTTCATCCTCAAAATGAGGCAAACTTTGAATATTATATATATATTTTTATCATCCACGATTATTTGAAAGAATACCTGAGCTTAGAGAAAACAAATCTTTCCAAGAATTTGCGTTGGAAAAATACGAAAATTGGGAAAAATACGAAAAAATTGGTGAGCCCCCCTAAAGATTTCCGTCATGGTCAGGGTGCAAAAACGTGTATGCTTCCTTTTATGTATAAAAATAATTCGTTAAAAAACAAAAAAAATGTAAGTAATTCTACCATTGATACGTAATATAATACTTGTCACTTGTCGGAGCCAACAAGACAAATCATATAAGGCTTTTTTGCATTAGCATTTGTCCAAATCTAAATTTTTATGGTCGCATTTACAATTTCGTGTTTCGTTTATTATTTTATGTAAAATCCAACTACCCTTTTACGTGTGTAGTCCAAAATTATAAAACAAAATTAAAAAAAATAGAATTTTCCTTTTTACTGTTTAATTTAAAGCAAAAATTTGTGTGAGACGATTTCACGTATTGTATTTTATGAGACAGATCTTTATTTGAGTCATCCATGAAAAAATATTACTTTTTATGTTAAAAATATTAATTTTTATTGTAAATATCGATAAGATTGATCAATCTCACGGATCTTACAGATTAAAATCCGTGAGACGATCTCACGTCGTACTCTTGATTTAATTAAGCAAACAATTACGGCTGCCAGCGCCACCTTCATGGCCTGCGTCAGTATTTAGGGCAACATCGACTCACTCGCCACCCACATTCTCAATCTTCTCCTCCTTCTTCGTCATACCCAGCCGTTAATTTTTTTTTCTACCGCTGCAGTTGGCCGAGATCTTGACTTCTGTAAGACTTCTTTTCTTTAATTTGTAGCTTTCTGTGCTTTAAGAAGGAAGATCGTTTTTGTTTCTGTTCTTTTTTTTTTTTTTTTTTTTTTATGTTTCTTCGCCTCATTTGGTTGATCGGTGAGACAAGTTTAAAACAGTTTCTTTATCTTCTATTTCCTTTGTTTCTATTATGGGTTTTGTGTAAAACTTTTAAGATTTTAAACTGAAAGCGTGATACTCTATGGAACTCTATGGAGGAAGTAGGAACCTTTGCTGAGATTCAGTTCTGGTTTTTTGTTATGGGTTTTAGGGACTTACTGTGAGAAGATGGTTTTTGTCTGCTGGAATCTTCGTTGAGATGTTTATTTTTGGGTGTTTCTTTGAAAGCGTATGGCTCTTTTGTAAATTTGATTAATTTAGTTCAGAATGATTTGAAGTAAAAACAAGTTTACTGATGGATTTTGATTTTTCAAGATATTTGAAGAAGTTGTTTTCTTCCTAAAAAAGGGTGCTTTCAATTTGTTATTTCTGAATGTTCTACGCTTATGTTGTGGAGAAAGGTGATGTTTCACCATAAATGTTAATTCTCTTCTCTGAGTTCGAATTTCGAGCTGGAGCCTGAACTTTGGGCTAATTAATCAGTGGCAGAGACAAAATGTCGAAAATTAATTGGAAAGAAATTGTATTTTTTGTGTATGTATGATATATAAAAAGGTATTTATATATACAGTCTATATGGAAAATTTAGGAGGGAGGGGGGATCGGTCTTCCCCCTTGGTAAGATTCTCGGTACTTGACCGGTTATTCTTCAACAATTGTTTAAGAAGGTTCAACTTTATTTACCATTTGTTTATACAAGGAATTTGATTGTTGTTTAGATTGTTTGTTTTATAATCTTTGACATCTCGACTTTGACACTCGGTCAAAATTGGTTTGCTGCTTTGAATAAGTTTATAATAAGATCATTTTACCGTGGTTGGTGTACTACATGAGAATAGCACAATTTTTTTTTTTGATTTTTGTTTACCCCTGTCACGACCTTTTGTTTCTTGGTTTCCTTTCTAAAATTTCATACCTGTGACCACTTTTTTCAAGATCTCTCTTCAATATTGTTTTTGTGTATGATCTTGAATGTTGAGTAATCCACATAATGAGACAAAAGAGAATTTTGAGTTCGATTTAAGTTCTTATAAATGGGATTTATCGTATGTAAACCATGGAGCTTCGAGTGAAGGGCAGGACCAACTTTCTTGCACTTCTCATATTGCTCCAACATCAATTGCTCTTTTGCTAGAAATCAATGACAATATTGTCTATTGTCATCCTGCAACAAATAGATAGCACACATTACGGAATGTTTCTTGCAGAGAAGCATGTGATCGGCTTGAAAGTTTGAGTGGTACAAAATTTAAGTTCTGAAACTGCCTTTTCAGGAAGAATGGCAACTGCAATACTTCCCCTCAACTGCATGTTCCATAGTGCTCCAGCTCCACAAAACCGAAACACAAGCACTTTTGTGAAGATCCCTTCTTCTTTGGGTTCTGTGAAGAGGATCGGTAAAAGCTTTGGCTTAGAAGCCAAACCAGATTTCAGAGTATCTGCCATGGCAGTATACAAGGTGAAATTAATTGGACCAGAGGGCGATGAGTGCGAGTTTGAAGCCCCTGACGATGCATATATCCTCGACACTGCAGAGGCTGCGGGAATTGATCTACCATACTCATGCAGGGCTGGTGCATGCTCCACCTGCGCAGGTAAAATGGTGTCGGGTTGTGTTGACCAGTCAGATGGCTCGTTTCTTGATGATGACCAAATGGAGAAGGGCTACTTACTTACCTGTGTCTCATACCCTACTTCTGATTGTGTGATTCACACTCACAAGGAGAGTGATCTTTATTAAGAATCTGTTTTTGGTTTGTGGTCTCCGGTTATTTCATCCATTTGCTTCATTATCCTATTGTGTGATCTGAAGATGATGTTATTTTTAGCAATAAATTTGAGCCAACTTGGTTCTCTCTACTCTGGGTTCCTTTTCTTGTACTATGTCATAGATAAAACTCAATTTCTTAGTATTTGTGTTTCTCACCCGTATACTCATGGTTAATGATGTTTGCACTTCATTTTACGAGGAAAATAAGAACAGCAAATACCCCAACATGGATTACCATATAAACACAAATATCCATTTTCGGTCATGAACTCGAAAGTGTCATAAAGATAATGAGCTCGAACTTCACTTTAAATGCACCAATCCTAAAAAAATGGTATTTTTTTCCCAAATCATCTCTCATCCCGCGAACATAATTTCAACGTTGTATGAATATGAATAAGCTTTTGAATAATTTTTCGTATCTTGAGAGCATTTTCTATGGTCTAAAAAGGGTGGCCTTTTTTTTATATACTTTCAAATTATAGATATTGCGCTTCGAAGAGGACATTCAATGTGGTAAGAGGGAATAAAAATAAAGTTATTTCACAATGGCCCACACAAAAAAATATTATCTTGATTTGGCCTACACTAAAAAAATCAAATTTGTATGTGTAATAATTTTTATATAAATTAATTTAATATTATAAAGTATGGTATTTTAATAAGTCTGTGATTATAAATCGATTCTTATTTTAAATATATATTTATAACTTTTTTTTTTGAAATGAATATATATTTATAACTTGAGTGAGAAAGAAATTAAAATTTGAAAGACAACGAATGGCTAGGGGACGATTTTGTTGCATACAAAATAATTCCCATCAGCATCTGTGTGGAGTGGGACTCCAAGTTGTTCTTTCTTTAATTTATTATTATTATTTCTTTGCAAATTGTTCATCAAATTGTCAAAAAAACAACCATTTTAATCAATCAAAACAAATTTTACCTGTTTGCCCTTTCCCAGTAGCCGTCATTTGGTTCCTCTCAAGTCACGATTCAATTCCACCATACTAAAGCAATATTTGAATTTCTCATGAAATCATAAAATTTGTATTCTGTCAAAAATTACACAGACAATTTGATTGTTTTTACATGTTGCAAATTGAATCCAACCCTTCTACTGATTTTTAGCGTATTAATTTCTTTACGTAAAACAGGCTCGAAAAAAATGTATATGTAAGTCGTTGATGATAAGGTGTAGGTGAGTTTGACTGTAAAAATTTGTTTAGTTAAACTGTGTAAAAATAATATCCTTAATTTCAACGTCGCATGATTTATTTCAATGTTTTCTTAGATAAAAAGCATCCATATACTTTAATTATTGCTTACATGAATGATACATTTTGTCAAATTAACGAAATTACGACCCTTGTGTAAAACCATTGGAAAAAACACACTTACATACAAAATATGGCCGCTTTAGCATTCCAGTTTCACATTGTGTAGCTTCCTTTCGGTAGGAAGGCGCAAAAATTTAATACCATTTATTTCATTATTTATTGTACAAACGCGTCGTATAAATAAGGACAACCAACTATAAAGCGGCGTCGTGGTTGAGATTCAAGAGAGTTGGCATAGCAAATCGCTATGGCCACCTTTTTCTGGGTTCTTCTCCTCTTCACTTTGTCAGGTTCTTTTTTCATACTGCTTTATTTGTGTTTTGATTCTTTTACATTTCAGTCTCAGCAAAAAGACTCTTTTTTTGGTCGAGAGATTGTGTTTATGTTGCTTGTATGTAAAAGGTAGTGTTTTGTTGTATCAAAAAATAAAAAGGGTCGTGTTTTGTTCCCTTGTTTATGATATTCTTATTCTTCACATTAAAAATCAAGACAGGTGAATTAAGAAATGGGTTCTTGAATTTTGGGTTTATGGGAAAAGGGCTGGTTTTATTCTGTTCTCATGTGTCGATCAGTTTAGTTTCTTTCTTTTTTAACCCTTTTTTGTGTTGCTTTGATGGATGTTTACAGAGACTGTGTTTTCGAGGTTCGGGATTCTTGGCAATTTGCTTCTCTGATTAGTAAAGACTATATTATATTTTGTAGAAATTTTGGATATGAGTTGGTGATTCCTGTAAAGGAAATGTAGTCACGGTGGATTCTTTGATAAAAAAGAAAGCAGGAATTTTTTCTTTGCGCTTGTCTGTGATTCTATTATGGTTATTGATAGTGATGACGTCTGAATCAAAATCTACAAGTTTGTGTGTTTTTGCTGGTATCACTGATTCATTGCTAGTAAGTGCAACCTAAGGTATATGGGACTGATATTTCCTGATTTTAGGAAGCAATTCCTGTAAAATGGTAGAGATTCTGTTTATTCTTCTCAGTGTTATCCTTTTCTGAGTTCATCACCTGCTTTCAGATTCATTAGTTCGCGTCCGAGGATTCGGAGTGGGAATCAATTACGGCCAGATTGCCAACAATCTACCATCCCCATCACGTGTTTCTTATCTCCTTAAATCTGTCAACATAAGTAGAGTGAAACTTTATGATGCAGATCCAAATGTTTTATCAGCATTCGCTAATTCGGATGTTGAATTTGTAATCGGACTAGGAAATGAGTATCTTCAACAGATGACTGATCCTGTTCAAGCTCAATCTTGGATTCAGCAGCACGTGCAACCTTATATTCCCCTAACTAAGATCACGTGTATCACTGTTGGAAACGAGGTTCTCACAGGCAATGACACTCAGTTAAAGTCGTATTTGCTCCCAGCGATGCAGACTGTTAGTGGGGCTCTGGCAAATCTTGGGCTGAGCAAGGAGATGTTTGTGACGACATCTCATTCTTTCGGAATCTTGAGTAACTCCTACCCACCTTCGGCTGGTGCATTTCGACAAGATCTTGCCGAATATATCCAGAGTATTCTCATTTTTCATGCACAAACAGACTCACCATTCCTTATTAATGCGTATCCCTTCTTCGCCTATAAGGATAATCCGGAGCAAGTTTCACTGAGCTATGCACTTTTCCAGCCAAACTCTGGGATGACTGACCCTTTAACAAATCTGCATTATGATAACATGTTATATGCACAGATTGACTCTGTTTATTCAGCAATCAAAGCACTAGGTCATACGGATATACAAGTTAAAGTTTCCGAGACCGGATGGCCATCAAAAGGGGATCCAAATGAGGTAGGGGCGACACCAGAGAATGCCAGGCTGTATAACGGTAATTTGCTGAGACGGATAGAGCAAAGTCAAGGGACTCCGGGAAAACCATCAGTACCTATTGACATATACGTTTTTGCACTTTTTAACGAGGATTTAAAACCTGGTCCTTTGTCAGAAAGGAATTATGGATTGTACTATCCTGATGGCACTCCTGTCTATAACATTGGTTTACAAGGATTTCTTCCGCGTATGGATTATTCATCTTCAAAAAGAAACGTAAGGAAGTGTGTTGATTTACGTGTTGTGCTGTATCTTTTGCTCCTGCACATTTTTACAACTTATATTATATATGACAGGATTTGACAAATGTTTCTCTTACTTTTCAGGTCATATCTTTCTTCATTTTTTTGGTTATTCCATGGCTTTTTCATTATGTGCTTTGTAGCCAGAGATTTATCTCATTACCATAACGGAATGGAGAAAATGCTTATCATCCCAGCTCTTTTTCCTGGATAGTTCAGAGGTATTTTATCTGCATAGTTTCCAGCTTTTCTTATTTTAAAGTTTTTAAGTGCAAACAGGCCAGCCAACTTTTTCATTGGCGTTGAAGTTAGTTTCTTGAGTTTGAGCTATGATTTACCTTTCAGAAAAATATAGTGTTGATGGGATATGTTCCGTAATAATGCAAATGAATCTCATCGTGACGGTATTTATATATCATATCTTTTCTCGACAAAAGTCCATTTCAAGCCTGTCATGAAAGAAACCTTTGTCGCAGCCCAAATTTGAACATTTCTTATTTTCTAATTAAACGGCTACAGTTGAAAGCTCGTCTTTTTTGTCTTCCAATGGTAATCTGTTGCATCATCAAGAAGCTAAGTAACACACTATATTTTTCTATTGCATCATTCTAAGTGGCAGAATATAGGTGTCTGCAGAGGCTGTTGCCACTCTTCTTGCATTTTCTTGTATACGTTTATTTTCCGTATGACAAAAAAGGAGATTTCACATCCCATAAGTTGTTGTAATCTTTTTTTTTTTTATTTCGACCCTTGTGTTTATTTTACTTCTGGAGACGGTGTTTGGCTTCTCAAGCTCCAAAAAACCACTTCAAATATCGAAAATCTTTTGAATATGGTCTCAGATCGTTTTGTTCGAGATATTTTATTGGATTTCAAAAATTCATTCGATAATACACTGGAGAAATAACCACAGGACCTATTTGGAATCGATCAAATTGCCCTTCTGCCCACCTAGATTTCTTGGATTCCCCTCTGGCTGTGCCACCAATATGTTGCTTGAACCACAAAGTTGTATGATGGCTTTCGTTATCATGGAGCCCAGTTATTAATACTTTTTCATAGAATCTTACATCAGGGATTAAATAGGATAAGATAGGCAAATGGACAAGTCACTTTTGATTACTTCATAATTATGGCTAGCTATCTACTACCACATTTCAACTACAGTTTGGCAAGATAATGTTGAACTTTATGATTGACCTTTTGTCATTGTACTTGATTTAAATATGGTTTAGTGTATCATTGATTAGTTAAACCAGTCGTCTGATGCATGCATTGTGTGCACGTACAGTTAAAAAATCTTATATAATCCGATCTTGACCCAAAACTCTTGAACTTCTGGGCTCTTTAATTTCTTCCGGTTAAAATATTACATTATCTTAAGCAGTTGTTTAAATATCAGTTTTCCTGTGGTTGCAGGGTAAAGTTACCAATCCATATTCATCAGTGGCAAGGATGTTTTTGCATGCAGTAGATTAGGAGAATTTTATACCTGAAAATTTATATACATTTTTATTGAATAATTGATTCATGCAGACTTACCAATAATTCAAATGAACTATCCTTCACTAGAATGTAAACTTTTTTATACAGTTGGATTTGATTTTAAACTATATATCTGATGTTATTAGTTATACTAGTTCAGACGTATCAGCTCTTAACTATTTTTTTTCTTGTATACGCATGAACGAATTTAACTTTATATTGAAATCGAAAATACATCGGGATAGAAAGAATATCTTCTTTTATAACAATTTGTGTTAATCGACTCATATTTATTTGGATTAAAAATAACATGAAATAATTTGAATTAAATTATTATTGTGAAATAAGAAAGCAACTGGATCCAAACGTGGCCTGCTTGTGGATTTGGGATTGTCTTTCTGTTATTTTATTTTAGTATTCCATATGTTATTGGTCGGCAGACGATCACTTGTTTGATTCGAAGATGAGCCTGATCGATTGATCTTTTGTTTTATTTCTTTGGCTCCTACCCACAAGGCAACCTAGCTGATGCGGTAAGTCAATAAACAAATTATTTAATTTGGTTTTTTTTATAATATTGGATTTTCTATTTTTATTAATGGATACTTGAATTAAACTAATATTATAATTTATTTTAAAATTATTAATAATTTAAGAATAAATTATCAATAAGTTCGTTGGTTTTAGTTTGTTTTTTAAATGTTAGATATTCTTTAATCTCTTTATAGTTTTAAAATTAAACTGTCGAATTTATTACTTCGATAAAAAAAATCTTCTGGCTCCTTACTCGGACGCATGTATTTATTTGGAAATTCTAGTTACGGTTGGAACGTAAGTAGATACAACAGTTGTATCTTAAAAAATATTTAAATAAATTAGTGTTTATAAAAAATTTAAATATTTTTGCATATAATTTTCAAACATTTCATAAACTAAAAATTTTAAATCTCTTAAAGTAAACACCTTCAAATACTATCTTAGTTCAATTTTTTAAAAAAATTTTATTAAAAGAAGTTGAAGTAATTTGATGTTTAAATAAATATTGAAAATTGATTTTGTTTTTATTTTAAATAAAAGTAAAATCAAAACCAAATCAGAAATTCTAAATTCTTAAAAATCGAGTGTTTTTTTAAAACATATTTATAAACAAATTTTTTTAAAAGAAAAACATTTACTTTTTAAAAAAATGCAAATAAAAATCTCTGTAAAGAACATTCTGCAGAAAGACAAAATGGCAAAATCTAGCCCCCAAAAAAGAAGGGAATGAAGTCACAAAAAAGAAAAATAAAATAAATCTCTTCATGATTCTCACGTCTTAGATGCCATCACCACTCCTTCAATCCCACTCCTCTAATTCAGATTTCCAATCCACCACATTTCTTAAAAAATATCTTTCTTGAAAATTTCCCTCCAAATCAGAACCCCCATTTCATCAAAAAGACCATTTCTTTCATTAATTGCTCAGCAAATCTCAGTCTAGAATATTTTTATTTCACAAATCACAACGAACCCATCTGTTTTCTTGGATAAAAAAAGAATCTCGGCAGAAGAAGTGTTGAAAGAGCTCATTTTTTGAGTCGTTCAACTTTTATTATACCAATGACAGAGGTGCTCCACTCCCCCTCTTCGTCATCTTCTCCTTCAATATCCACGCCAACCCACAATGCCACATTGTTTCAGACATATGTAGGTGATGAGGTGGTTTCTGGGCTGGCGGGGAATAATAACACAGAGGAAGAAGAGGAAGATAATCGAGCGGCGAGGGAGAAGAGGGAGAAGGAGAGGAGGGATCAGTTATCTCTTTTGGCGATTCTAGTGACTCTGTTTAGAAAGAGTTTTTGGGTGGCCTGCAAGACGGAGAGAGCTGATTTTTCTGGTGCCAGTGGCAGTGGTGGTGGTGGTGGTGGTGGTGGTAGCGTTATGGAGATCGGTTGGCCCACCGATGTACATCATGTTAATCATGTTACCTTTGATAGGTTTAATGGGTTCTTGGGGTTGCCTGTTGAGTTTGAGCCTGAGGTTTCAAGGAGGGCTCCTAGTGCTAGGTTTGTTTTCTCTCTCGTGAATCCTGTAACATAGGTTCTTTTACATGCGTTTGATAGGTATAAATCGTGACTAGTTTTTTCATATTTCATTATTACAATCTTTATGCTATTCTTGGGTTTTAGATTTGGATAATTGATGCATATTGTATCTTGATAAATAATCCGATTTCTTTGGAACTTTACAGTAATTGGTGGATTATCAAGTTATAACACATTGTATGAAAATAATTTAGACTTGGAATGTGATGATATTAGTGCAGAATGGAGGACTAATGTTATCAGCAAGAATTCTGGGGATAACTATATTTCTTCATTTACAGTAATGTTTTCTGAAATAGAATTGATTTCCTAACAAACCTTTGATATTGTCAATCTATAACCTGTCTGTGTCCCTCGAACTAAATATTTGATATCTGTGTAACTGTTGATTTAGTCAACGACTTTAAATGGATGACGATTATAACCCTCGTTATTTCCCACACTACCTGGATGACACTTTATAATTATCTGCCTTAGATTTTAGTTCAAAAGCAGTTGTATAAAGTGTTGTTGATAACTGCTTTCATGTCTGCTTCATAAGTGGCTACTTTCATTGGATTATATGTGTCTACATTTACTATGGAAGTTGTGATAAATTTGATTCTAAGAATAATATTTTCATTCATTAACTGCAGTCTGATTTTTAATTTTATCTCCATTAGTACTTTCTCGCAAATATTTATTCAACTCATTGCGAACTTGGTAGTTTGGTTCTTCTTCTTCCTAATTTGGTTGCATCGAGTGAATATGTATTACCGGTGAGAAGAAAATGGATTATCAAATCTAGTAATTTTTTAATGTTAGAAAAATCTATTAGTTTTTAACACTGAATTCTCTAAATGCGGAGATTTTACTCTAGAAGGTGGGTGAATCCCATATTACTTCTGAGGTTAATTTTCATTCAGGATTACGATTTCTTATGTCCTGTGAATAATGTTTGGTTCATTGTTGTGTCAAATTCTTGATCTTATCAACCAGACAAAGATATTTTTTCCCGTCATATGACGCTGATGGAGGTTTTTAATGCAGTTCATGAATAAGTATATGCTCATCAGGTTTAATTTAGTACTTGTTTCTTTGAAAGAACAATAGGAGAAGTTGTCTCGATAAACTTATGAGCTTTTTTCATTCCACATGGCCCATTTATTGCTGCAACGTGCTTGTTTTCTGAGATTTACTAAAACATCTCTCAAACTTCGGTATAAATGATCTCAATATGCTTTTGAAATTTCAATACCATTGGTCAATTAGTATTTTTTGTTTGTTGCGGAATAACAAAAGGTGGTTTTTGTAAATTGGTGATCTACCATGTTGGTGACTTGATCTACCACGTTGGTGACTTGGTGTCACCCCAAAATTGGAACTTTTGATCTACTCTGATAGGGAAGTACTCTAATCATAATGTTGGTTGTCGTAATTTCTGCTGAGTCTCTTTCAGATGGCATCCCCAATAAACCTTGATGGTAGCTCAACTATCAGCGCTTCATGTTATCACATTATCTTTTGTTGTAGATTATGCAACTAAGTAAGATAATTGAAAATTTGTTGATCCCAGAGTTCACTTTTTTGGTACTTTGTATATCATTGTGATGTTCACCTCTATCATGATCAGTTTTAGCATAGTTCCTCTCTGAACTTTTGGTTTTGAAATCAATACACAGTGCCACTGTTTTTGGAGTTTCTACAGAGTCCATGCAGCTGTCTTATGATCCACGTGGTAATAGCATTCCAACTATTCTCCTGCTTATGCAGAGGCATTTGTATTCCCAAGGTGGCCTGCAGGTGCATCATAGTAATTCCTTGAAAATTATTAAGAAAAAGGACCACATCCAGTGAAACAAAATGCACAATAATATAACACTGGCCAGAAATATAAATGTGGTGGATCTTCTGGTATTTTATAGTTACAACACAATCACTATTGGAATTATGTGTGCAGGCAGAAGGTATTTTCAGAATAACTGCAGGAAACAGTCAAGAGGAATATGTGAGGGACCAATTAAACCGGGGAGTAATCCCAGAAGGCGTTGATGTACACTGTTTGGCCGGCTTGATCAAGGTACTAAATCTTGAGAAAGATGCCAATAGAAATCAAATAATATATCTTAAATTAGATTTTGTATCATAATGAAGATTATGAACTTGCTGAGATATGATTTAATTGTGTAGGTTATAGCAAAGATTTCACATCGTTTTATCCCTGGATATATTCCCTTATATAAGGCGGTGATATATAAAGTTTTAACCCTGTCTATCTGTATATTATGTATATTATGGATTGTGTTGCATTTTCCGTCACTTATCTTATTTTAGAGTTCAACTGATAGATTATCATTATTATTATTTTTAAATTAAATTCTTCTTTACATGAATTCATTCTTGAAAAAGATTTTTCCTCTTGTGGATTTCTTTGAATTGCTATTTGAATGACTTCTACCTATTGGGAATATGATGTTCTGTGTATTCAAGAAAAAGAAAGCATGTGTGTGCTCAGATAGCCTTCATTAAAAATCGAAGTTAATTTTGTTCTCTTCTACGCATATTTAGCTTAACATCTTCTTGTGATCCATATAGGCTTGGTTCCGAGAACTCCCTAGAGGGGTGCTGGATTCTCTTTCACCCGAGCAGGTGATGCAATGCCAGTCGGAAGAAGACTGTGATGCCCTTGTAAGGCTTCTACCCTCAACAGAAGCATCATTGTTGGATTGGGCGATCAACCTAATGGCTGATGTTGTACTAGAGGAATGTCTAAACAAGATGAATGCTCGAAACATAGCAATGGTGTTTGCACCTAACATGACACAGGTATGAATCTATAATATGTTGTAAATGGATCCGTCTCATGGTGTAATTTCCAAGATCATTTTTTGGAAAAGATATATCAAGTTTTTGAGTTCTATTGAATACATTTTTTGGAACATGGACCAGAGAAGGGTAAAAAAGGTCCAGATGCATGATGCTCTCACCGATGGCAAATTTGGATGCACAAGTTCTTGCTTGAAAAGTATTTTACGAAGTTGAGTCTTTTAAAGTCCAATTTTGATGAAAATAGATAGTCTAATTGGGTGGGATACTTAAAAAGCGTATCTTTTTATTTCTTAAAGATAATTTAAAATAGAAGTATTACATTGTTTGGCCTACTAATTTGGTTTTTTTCCCTTCCATGGGCTTTTAATACTAATAAAAAAATATTTTTTAACAAAAGCCTTCGTTTTTTTGTTTTATTTTTTTGGCTCTCAGTAAAAGTTCTCAATCCAGACACCATCTACAGCACATTGCAAGATCACATGCGCACTTCTGTTTTTGCAGATGGCCGATCCACTGACTGCTTTGATGTATGCCGTTCAAGTTATGAACTTCCTTAAGACACTTATAGAGAAGACTTTACAAGAAAGGGAAGACTCTGTGATAGAACCAGCTCCTACATCTGGTGGCGAGCCTTCGGATGACAATGGAAATCAGAGTTCTTCAATACTTGGTCATGAAAATCCTGCTACGCCGAATGAAGAGGCAATTCAGGAATTTTTGGCCGAGGACCCTGGTTTAGACTCCGGTTCAGAGACAAACCATTTAGAGGACATATCTGATGAAGATTATCTCAGTTACTCAACTTCAACTGAAGAATCTGATGATAATGTGTCGTGTGAAACTCCCGATCAAGTGTATAGATTTTCCGGTGCAAAAGAAGCTTTATTAATTGATGATCTTCAGAATCCCGTTGAAGAGAACAAAATGAGCAAAACAGGAAGCCAATCAAGCAATTCCAATCTGAGAAAGCCTGAATCAAGAATTGATAGCCTGAAAGCTGTAGATTTATCCATCAAGACTGATTACAAGAACAAAGGGGTAAGCAATTTGAGCCGTATAAATTCAATAATCGAACGGTTTGAAGCTTGGCGTTGAACACAGGTTCAAGAATCTCTCCTTTGCTGGCTGATTTTATGATGTTGCTTCCTTTTATCTAGTTCTATATTAAGTGAACATGTCCAAACCTGGTATGTTTTTACTTATTACTGTTACTGTGAAATTATGTGAATTCTAAGTGGTGAGATTCGTTCAATTTGAGTCTAGAACTATTTTCTTTTGATCCACATGAAGGACCACGACAGAGATATGGAATGTGATTCACACACTAAAGTGACCAAACCACTAGGCAATCATGTTACTGGATTTTACAGTCTTGTACATACTGTTTAAAGTAGTCGGCATCTTTGGTTGCTTTATACAACGTAAGATTTCTATCTGGAAGTTTGAAAACTATGAACAGGAATTTAGTTTAAATCTTTTCTAAATTGAAAAAAATGGTAGATTGATGACCATTGTAGTGTTCTGAGATATTGACGTCAAAGATTCATATTTTCTTGCCAATCACGTCCAAATTGAGCATTCGTTGCAAGCACTGCACCACGATTATAATGTGATTAGGAAGAAAAATGTTCAAAACTTGAAACATCAAACTTCATTAGCATGCTACAATTTACAGGAAACACAGAAGTTGGATGTCATATTTGGCATTATTGATTAATTTCTTCAAAGTAACACATAATTTTCTCTCATGAGTGTAGACCAATTTCATGGTTTTTCTATTGATCATCAAAGCGTGCGTAATAATTGGTGGCTCTGCCATATTCTAAGTAAATTCGGGAAACATAGAAGAAGTCTGGTGATATGAATTGGTAGATTTTTTTAATTTCTCATCTCTTTCATGTATGATTATTTTTTGTGTTATAAATAAGCAGGAGTTTGTTAAAGCTCCCGCCGCTACATTGGCTGTTGTATGGAAAGCAAGTATGATAGGATAACACAAAAACTCATGTAAAACGGTCTCATTAGTTGATTTTGTCAGACAGATCTTCTATTTGAGTTATCCATGAAAAAATATTACTTTTATGTAAAAAAAAATATTACTTTTTATTATAAATATGGGCATGATTGACTCGAATCACGAATAAAGATCCGTGAGACCGTCTCACAAGAGATCTACGCCTTTATACCCCCAACTATTATTTGCTTGTTTGTTTGTTCAACCAGTTTGATTAAAAAAAATAGTTAATTAGTGTGTTTGAAACTTAATTAACACTAAAATATAATTTCAAAAGTATAACAATAAGTGTATATATATAGTATAGGGTATATAGATATTAGCTAATTAAATAACGTAAAGTAAAAGTTTTTGCATGTAGAATCAAGGATGGACTCTACATGTAGAATCAGATGAACATTTAACTTTTGTTAACCAAATCTTTAAATTATCAAGAAATCAAGAGTAATATATATAATTAGGTCTTGATGTATATATAGACATTACACATATATAATATTAGTAAAGGCCAAAGATAAGAAAAAGATGGAGAATCTTAAAAATTGTGAAGAGCGCATTCATAAACACGTATCCTTATTCGACTCCCCAACTTGTATAAATAGCCTCATCTCCTTGAATTTATCAGCAACTACTAATTTCATACCCTTCTTGTGTATGATCAAGCACACACTTTCCATCATCAAGAATCGTCCCATTTCTCCTCGTACAAGAAATTAACTGAAAAACACACTGAAAAGCTGAAACAATGGCTACCTGTGGTAGACTAGATCACATCTTTGAGAAGCCATTGCCGGAAAATCCGACTCTTCTTGAATCACTCTCATCATGGAAACAGATCAAATCCATGAAACCTATTGACGATTCTTCCTTCACTGAAATATTTGGCGAATTGCATTTCAAAGAGAAAAGCCATGCCGGGAAGGATGATCCCCATCGGGACAAGCATGAAAACAAGATCCTTACATCCAGTTACCACTATCCCTTCAACCAGACAAAGCAATATTACAAGAACAGTGATAGCTTGTCTCTATGCACAGAAGGACTCGGGTTCGAAAGTTCCGATGATGTTGACGATTTGTTGAGCAATGATCATACTTGTCGTAACGATCATCAGCAACATGAAGACAGAAAAGTTAATACAAGAAACATTATATCTTCAAAAAATTATCGTTCTAACAGAGGGGAATTTCCTCCACCGATTTCTTGTATCGGCAGCAGTGGATACAACCTGGGGTTTGTTTCAAATCATACAGGCAAGATGGCAGATTTATACTAAAGGAAATAAGGATCCCAACTCAGGAAGTTTTGCATGTATGCCGCGAGAATGGACGCTTGAGGTTGCAGTTGATTCAGTCTGATGATGAAATTCTTGATGACGATGATGAAGAAAGTATGCCGATGAAGAACAAGAGAATGCAGAAACCTGCAACGGCAGTTCTTGATTTCATTTTTCTTAGCGTGTGAAAATATATAATTTCCAGGAATTGAGGAACCAAAAAAGAAATTGATTTCCGGCGTGGGGGATCCATTTCTTTTAGGTGATTATAGTTTGGTCATTTCGAGTTGGTCCGAAATCATCCAAACGTATGCCACCGTCTCCTGAAAATCTGAGGCTTATGTTATGTTTTAAGAAAATGTCTTATATAATATTTTTATTAAACGAGTGATAATAATTAAATGCACACAATTTTCACAAATATTCAATATTTAAACTACAAAAAACTAAAGAATTAATTCTCCGGGTTCAATTTCAGGAATCATAAACGACTGTATGATGATACCAACAAAATAAGAATCTTTAAGGATGCATAGATAATTGATTTTTGTCACAAAATAAATACAAATTATAATTTAAATATTAAAAGAAGCAAGAGATGACTATGAGTGAATTGAGTAAAAAGTAGTCCACAAACCAAATAAGCAAATTACAAGATTATAGAATTAAAAACCAAATCAATTAAAAACAACACACAAACATTAGGTCAAGATCAGAATCTTGGGGCAGCCATTGTCGAATCCCATTTAAAATAAATAAATAAATTCTGATTTTCTTGAATTAAAAAATACACAATAATTGATAGGTCAATTGTTAGAAAGCAACAACTTTCAAAAAAAAATATTAGAAAGCAACAGAATAATTGTAACTAACTTTCAAATATTTCAGTTTCATCATATATTTTTGAATATGGGGGTGGGGTTAAGGGGTGGTAGGAGTATAACTCGAACCCTAGTCGTCACTATATTAACAAATGAGACTATCGTTGGGCCAAANATATCGTATAAGCCATTTTTTCTCTCTTATTTCCCGAGTATTATATATAGTATAGTATAATATAAGGTAAGGTAAGATTGTGTGTGTGTATATCACATAAATAATTGGGTCCAAATAATTTTTGGCACCAAACTTGGTTTTTTTTAAAAAGAATCCACCAAGTAAAATATATTATTTTATTATGTTCTATTATATAAGATTCTTTTTACCATAAAGTTTTTTCAAGTTTTTGCTGTTTCAAATGGCCAGTATACAAATAAGAAAAAATCAATAATAATAACTTACTTAAATTTTACTCATTATAAAAAAAAAAAGTTCACATAATCTGATTCTAAATTATCGCTATCAATTAAACATGTTATATTACCTCGTACATATACACATGCATACACATAATTAACCAAAAAAAAAAAGAAAAAAGAACTGAGTCCAAACAAATTAATGGCGAGCCTGAATGTTTTCTTATCCCTCCTTCTACTGCTTCTCTGCTTTAATGTTTGCAAGGTATAAAATTATTAAATTTTACTTTGTAGACTAAGTCTAATATCATGTATTTAGAAAGATAGCGGTTGCGGGTTTTAAAAAAATTTGATTGGTGGTGGTGTAGGGCAAGGACTGGTGTTTGGTGAGTCCCACCGTGGGGGAATCAGACATGAAAAGTTACTTGGACGAAGCTTGCGCGAGGCTAGACTGCAGCGCGATAAGGCCCGGAGGAGATTGCTACGAACCCAACCTTATAAAGAGCCATTTGAACTATGCTCTTAGCAGTTATTACGGGAAAACCGGCGAGTGTCCAGCCATTGCTGTCAAAACCTTGACTGATCCATGTAAGCCGCCATTCGTCACGTTAAATGCTTTTTTCAGTTTATTTTTTATTTTCTGTGTGATTTTAATTATTAATTAAGTTTTATTTGGAATTCTTTTCTTTTATATTGCAGCTTGTGGCAAGTGCATATACCCTTGAATGGATTTTGGATCAAAGAGAAGTCTCTTGAATAAAGTTGAAAGGGATGAAATCAAATGTTTTCTTATATAGATAAAATAAATGTGTTTTATATTTAACAAATTATTGTTACAGAAATGAATTATATTACTACTTTTATTTTCGAATATCATATTGAAACTTTATAAATTTGTGATAAGAAATTAAATAACATATAATAAAGTACGCAAGACCAAAATTAATTGCATGAAAATATAGATTTTCTAAAATTGTAAATGGGAAAGTGATTGTTAAAATTACACAATGAAAGAAAACAAATTGGCTAGAGTAACTTTCCCTTGCTTTATAATAAAATAATATAATTGTTTTGATAACATTTTATATTTAATTTTTTGTAATAGAATTTACTACAAAACTTGATGACTGAAAATTTTTAAATACGATGGATTACACTCGATTCATATATAAATTTGAGTTATTCATTATTATAAATCAATTACAGTCTCAAAGTACTTTCTTGCTCCACCTATTACTTCAGTGTCGTCACACGTGAGTCAAAAAATTCTAACATTAATCTATATATAAACTAGCTATATATATTTTCGGCAATCTAACTTGTCAAAGTTTATCTTATCGCGACATATTTTTGCATATTTAGTTCGATTACAGTTGTAGTTCTAAATTTTAATCAAATATATCATTAATATACGAAATGACAAAAATTGGTCTACATGTGGAAAACAAAAGATCAGATAAACTAATTTATTACACAAAAAATAAAAAATTAACTAATTATATTATTAAAATCTATGTAGGCCAATCAACTTTTAATACGTTTTTTTGATTTTTTTTCCTTGAATATAATATATATCGATGTAATAAATAATCAAGTCAAGGTAATTAACTTAAAGCACGATGCAAATTAATGTAATATAGCAGTATAATGAAATATTTCACTAGATTATATATGTTGGATTTTGATTTTGTGGGGCCAGTATATATATGTATATATCTATCTGTGTACGTATATCTGTATGCACATATATATAATCAACACAAGGATTGGAGTAGAAACACATAATTAAGCAAAATCAATGGCGACGCTAAAAGCTTTTTCCTGCTCGTTTTTGTTGCTTCTGAGCGTTAGTGCATGCATGGTACAAAAACTTTCAAGTTTTTACAGACAATTATTTTTGTTGGCATAATTATAAATTTAAATGTTTCACGTTTTTATGACATCAAAATTGGTTACTATAGACGACTGAACCTTAATATATAATATAGTGTTTTTATATCTGGTTTTGTTTTTAAAACGATTTTTAATTCACTATAGTAGTCTATTTCTTCATAAAAAATCTCCCCTAGTTTTTAAATTTATTTTGATTTGGTGGCACAGGGGCGCCTGGACTGGTGTATCGTGTTGTATTATGCCCCGCCAACCTTCATGCAACATTTCCTCGACGAAGCCTGCTCAAGGCTGGATTGCAGCGCGGTCAAGCCTGGTGGAGATTGCTTCCTTCCCGACGGCTTAATCAATCATGTCTCCTATGTTCTTAACCTCAATTATAGGGCAACCAAAAAGTGCCCGACTTACATTGCCACCATATCCCTCGACGATCCATGTAAGTAATTCGAGCCAAATGTTTTAAATTATTTCATTTTTCATTAAAGTATTTCTGACTTTAAAAGCATTGAATTTACTTAAAAGTAAAAAAATATTGTATATAAAAAAAAACTATTTATACGCACATATGTATTGCAAATGGTCAGGATTTCTAGTACATTTAATTTATGATGGGTTCCTTTGTGTTGCAGCTTATGATAAGTGCAAGTACACATGAATGGATTGGATGCTGTGGCCGATGTGATTTTAATAAAGTGAAGGGAATAATTTTGATGTAATTGATTAAAGTTGTATCAATTGAAATCAAGTCTCGCTTTAAATATCACGTTCTTTCCATTAATTTAACCCTCATTAGCTGTTGAATCAAAATGAGGATAAATTAATCACTATTATTAGTAGAGTTGGTCGGTACGGCGAATACCGTATACCGTACCGAAAATACTGGTATGAGAAAAATGATATCGTTATCTTACCGACTTTTCGGACGGTATCGGTAAAATACCGTCATACCGAAAATTTATAAAAAAATTCATTTTCTTGTAATTTCAAGGCCAATGATTACCAATACTAAACAAATCCTTTGAGACAGTAAAAGAGATCAGGAAAGATATATACAAAACAAATTCATAAAGACAATAAATACTAACCGCAACATGTGTTTGGAGATTCAAGACATCAATTAACACCAATAAACTTCAACCGCAACATGTGCGACTTCTTCATCCGTTATCTTTGCAACAATGTCTGAGGTCCTGTGATTTCTGAAGCCTGTCAGCTTTTCAACAAGTCGAGGCTCAACATCCAGTAATCTAGCTAGCTGTAAGGTTAGGCTATAGAGATAAAATTTCTCAACAGTTTAAATTCTCAACTATGAGTCGAGTTACTTCACTGAACTTTGATTTGGACAATTCCAACATGATGAGTCCAAACATAAGTTAAATTCTTTATTTTAGTACGGTATCGATATATATCGTTTTATACCAAAAAAATATTGTTTAATTCATATATATTATTTCGGTATTTCGTTATATACCGAAAAATTTAAATTCCATACCGTTATCATACCGAAAATTTCGGTATACCAAAAATTTTGATAAATTCGGTATTTTTCGGTACGGTAACATCGGTATACCGAAAATTCGGTATTTTTTCCCACCTCTAATTATTAGGCTATGATATTGGTACAATTGAATGAAATAAGATACAAATGAAATCGAATTTAGAATGAAATGAGAATAAAAATGAAATGATAGTTTTATTTTGTTATTATCGATATCAGAAGAAATAGAAAAAGAATAAAATGAAATTATTTATAATAATTAAATCATTTTTTAACTAAAAATTAAAAGTAATAGATACGCAAGAAATATTATTATTATTATTATTATTGTTATTTGCAGAATGTCTTGCCTTTATATACAATAACGGAGTCAGGTTTTCATTCCTATTCGAGCTAGAATTTTTTGAGCCCTCTTTTTTTTATGAGTTGAGCTTGTACCTTTTTATTTGTAAAACTGAGTCATCGAGCAATTGACAAATTGAACTAAATTTAATGTATAAAAAATAGGAAAAAAAATGGGTAGCTCGGACTACTGCTCGGGCGAAGCAACACATAGCTCCATCATGTGTTCTATGTAAAAACCTAGATGAACTTATTTATGTCTTTTAAAAGTATGAACTTTGAAATCACGTATGTCTTGGGAACTGAATATTTTGGAACTAAATGGTAAAGAATATATATTCAGAATTTTTATCTAATTTTGATGCATTGGGATACACTTAGCTGGATAACCATTATTCTAATTTTCAGACCTTTTTATAATGGCTGGAACCATTGTTCTGGCATTTCTTTAATTTTGAGACTTGATTTTAGAGTTATTTATTTTTTAAGAACATAATCGATATCGTTCTTTGAGTTAGGGCATGAGCTGGGAGCTCGGTCTTGGTGGCTCTAGTCACTTCGAATCACGGTATGGTCGAGCCTAGTACACCCCGCAAGCCGGTGAATGTAAACAAGTCTCCGACTATGCAGTTAGAATTTGGTTGGAATATTGCGAAGTCCGCTAAATTAAATCAGCCGCCTCTCTGTGTTGTCGAACTTATGCTCTTGTCAAACAAAGTTCTTAAAATTCTCAGATAGTACCATTTGAAAGCCAGCCGTTTGATATGTGCTTCAACAACAAATAAAATAAACCAAAACAAGAGCACATCCTTTTAAATAGCAAGAAAATCCCACAAGAAAACTGTCCATATCCACTTTATACCCTCAAGTCTCAAATTCATGATGTCATCCAGCGGAGTATACAATCCAATTTCAATACAACATTACACACTCTCAGTGTATATAAATCCCATTACTTTTGGATCCAAAACCACCACAATACAAGATCAAAACATCATAACTTATCCGAGAAAAGGTGAAAAATCAGATGTCTTTCAGCAAGAAAATGATCTTCCTAGTACTAGTTGCACTTACAATATCCCAAACGGCAAAGGCAGGAGATCCTGATATCCTCACCGACTTTATCCTACCACCAAACTTGACCCAAGTCGATGGAAACTTCTTCACATTCACGGGTCTCCGATCACTTGTTTCCGACCCAATCCCTCCATCCTTCAAAGTTTTAAAAGCAAACATGGAACAACTCCCTGCCCTAAACGGGCAGAGTGTATCCGGTGCTGCCTTAGTATACCCGGGCCAATCCGTCAACCCAGTTCACACGCACCCCCGATCCGCCGAGCTCTTGTTCGTGATTATGGGTTCATTGGAGGTCGGATTTGTGGATTCAAAAAATAAGCTCTACACTCAAACTTTGCAAACAGGTGACATGTTTGTGTTTCCTAAAGGACTGGTTCATTACCAGTATAATGCTGATTCCAAGAATCCAGCCATCGCTATTTCTGCATTCGGGAGCGCTAATCCGGGCACTGTTTCTTTGCCAAACACCCTGTTTAATTCCACCATTGATGACAGTGTTTTGGCTCTGTCTTTCAAGACTGATGTCGCCACCATTTCGAAGATTAAGGCAGGGTTACAGGGATGATCAACTTTTTATGTTACTTTTTTATGATTTTTAGATGGGATTTATGGGATTTCATTAAACTTTGTAATGAATAAAGGGCCTTTCCTTATTGGAAGGGAATCGTATATATTTTTTCAACTCACAGACCTTGTGTCCAGCTGTTTTTTTAGATAAATTTCTTTGTTTAGGCCTTCAAGTTTTAGTTTTTTTGGGTAAATTTTTACTTTGACAACAAATTGGCCTAGAAAAATTGAATTTCAATTTCGATTTAATTTCCTTAGCCCTCAGGCAATTATATAGCATCCTTTTATTTTGTTACATACTAACCTTTCATTTTTTAAAAATATTTCTCAGATTATTTTATTGCAAGTGTTCTATAATAATATCTCGCATCGAACAAAACTGTTATAGTTGAGATTTTTCTTTCGACGTGAATGAACAGATTGATGGAATCAACCACACAATAATGTAAGCTTTCAAGATAAAATATGTTTTTATAGTTTGTTTTTATTCTCAATTCCGTCCCTCAAATTTTACGTGTGCTAATTATATCCCTTCTTTTTGTTGTGCTAATCAAAATGAGGATAAAATAATCAATATTATTAGGCTATGATATTGGTACATTGGAATGAAATAAGATACAAATGAAATCGAATTTAGAATAAGATGAGAATAAAATTGAAATGAAAGTTTTATTTTGTTCCAATTATCGATACCAGAAGAAATAGAAAAAGAATAAAATGAAATCGTTTATAATAATCAAATCATTTTTTAACTAAAAATTAAAAGTAATAGATACTCAAGAGATATTATTATTATTATTTGTAGAATTTCTTGCCTTTATATACAATAACGGAGTCAGATTTTCATTTCTACCCGAACTAAAATTTTTTAAGCCCTCTCTTTTTTACGAGTTGAGCTTGTATCTTTTTATTTTTAAAATTGAGTTACCCAGCAATGGACAAATTGGACTAAATTTAATGTATAAAAAATAGGAAAAAAACTGGATCTCTTGTGCTACCGCTCGTACAATGCAACACATGGCCCCACCCTTGATATCCCCTTTATTTATTTATGTGTATAATATAAAAAGAGAAGATCTATTGTTCTTGGATTCTTACTATATACTAATTATTCTGTACACGCGATACGTGTGTACAATCTTTTTTATCATTATCGGTGGACTAATGTGAAATTTGACAAATTATGAAGGAAATAAATTGATATTTGAATTGTTGAAATAAAAAAAATAAAAATAAAAGTGTGTGTTGAAATCAAAAAACAAAAAACAAAAATGTAATATTAGTATCATATAAAGGTAAAGTTAGAAGCAAAATTTGGTGTCCTTCTTAAGTGGTTACTATCATATTCTCAGCCTTAATAAAATAGAATAGATATATAGAGAGGGATATTTAATATAAAAAGAGAAGATGTATTGTTCCTGAATTCTTAATAATATAGTGTGTGTATATATATATATTATTATTAAATTTGAGATACTTAGAATAACTAAATTTTGATGTCATGGTCTGTTTTAATAAATATACATATTAATACAATGTTAAAAATATAATGTAAGTTACATGTAGTTCAATGGATAGAGTCTTTGTTTCTTAGACATATATTAAGTTAAAGTTATAGGTTCAATTTTTACTGGAGTCATTTTTTTTATTATTTTTTTTATTTTTTAATTTATATGTCAAAATTGCAGTATAGTCCATCACTATTTCTTATAATTATAGTTTTATCCTCATTTAAATATAAACCAAATGAATTATAAAAAATATTATACAAGCATGCAACGCGTGCGTCGGTGTACTAATATATATAGAGGGAGAGAGATTGAATGTTTTATACAGTTGTTGACTGTTGTAAGGGATAATTATATTTTAGAAATTGCATGAAACACATTAAGAGAGGCTAAAATTAAATAATTGGGTCAAAGAAATCTAATGTACAAAATCAAAACAATTTAACTTTAAATATGAAATTTTGTCACCATATAATGTTGAAATTTGATTTTGTGGGACCAATATATTTACATATGTGCGTGTATATATATGTCTGCACAAATATGTGATCGACAGAAAGTATCACAAATTAAAATTATTGAAAGTGATGGCGACTCTAAATGTTTTCTCCTGCTCGATTTTGTTGCTTCTCTGCGTCAGTGCGTGCGTGGTACAAATATTTCAAGACCTTATTTATAATAACTAACAAGTCTTCGAGACCGAGAGCTTGACCCAATCATCTCACCGGATTTTTCCGTGTATTGACTCGAGTTCGAGTCCTCCCCACCCTCTAGATTAGGATATCAAAAAAAAAAAAACTAACAAGTCTTGCTTGTTAGGTTATATTTAAATTTAAAGGTCTTTGACTTCTTTCTTTAGTTTTTATTTTCCTTTTTTTTTTCTTTTGGAAAAAAATTTGAATAATGATTAAAAAAATCAAAACTTTATTCGAAACTGGGTGCTGATATATATCATCTTCTTTCAAAAAAAAATTTTTTTTTTAGAATGATTAAAAATATTAAAACTGTTGCCATTTCAATCTATTGTCACTGACCAAATATACCAAAACAACAATGGTTTAATATAAAAGGTTAGGTTAATGTTTTAGATCTGATTTTTTTAATGATTTTTCTAAGTAATCCGATTTTCTCAATGAAATTTTGATTGGGCAACGCAGGGTATGGACTGGTGTGTGGTGAAGCAAGGTGCCTCAGAACAGTTCATGGAAATCTATCTTTATTCAGCTTGCCATGAGGGAGAATATTGCAATGCAATAAAGCCTGGAGGAGATTGCTTCCTACCCGACAACATAGTCAGTCATGTCTCCTATCTTCTTAACCTCAAATACAGGGAATCCAATGCGTGCCCAGATTATCTTGCCACCATAACCACCACCGATCCATGTAAGTTATTATGGCTCATCCTTAAATTTTGCTGTGCAGTGTAATTTTATATTAAAAAAAAATGTTATTTTGAATTGTTTCGGTGTCATGAGTGTAGCAGAAAATTATCCTACACAAACAATCATTATAAGCAATAATAAAAAATTGCTAGAGAAATCATTTTTAAAGTTCTTATCTTTGATATAATGTAAAAAGTTTTTATGCGAAATTTACTTGATATAAAAAATGGTGAAGTAGATGAAAAACTATTTTGTAAATCGTACATAATCAGCGTACGAAATTACTTGGTTTTGTTTCTTGCAGCTCACGGTACGTGCAAGTACACATGAATGGATTGGATGGGGGCAGTATGGTTTTGCTAAAGTGGAGATAATAATTTCTTTATGTTGATTATATATATATATTGTTATCTATTATTATTATAAATATATGAGTTTGAAATATGAATTTATATGTATGTTTTTATGATCATTAAATAATATTTATTAATATTGTCTCTTTGTTTGTTTGAATTAAATAAAAATGAAATGTGAAATTTATACTCAAATAGAATAATAATGAAATTTACATTTATTTTTAAAAAATGAACTATATCTTTATTTTAAAAATAATTATTTTTGTTTTATTTATCTGTTTTTTCTTTTTGTTTGATTTTATAACTCTATTTTATATTTTTGGATGTTCCTTTGTTTTATTTCTATTACTTTTTTTTCCTTTGTTTTATTTCTATTTTCTATTAATTAATAATTTTAAAATAAATCAAATAAAAATGAAGTTTAAATTCTTGTTTAAAATTTTATATTTATCTAATTTTTGAGTATGTTTTCTGTAAGACGGTATCATGAAAATATATATCTGAGACGTGTTGACTTTTTCATTAATTAATGTTAATGTATTTTAAAATAAATCAAATGAAGATAAAGTTTGCACTCTTGTTCAAAAGTTTATGGTTATCTAATTTTTTAGTAGGTCTTCTGTGAGACAGTTTCATGGATATATATCTATTAGACGGGTCGATCCAGTCATTTACGAAATGAAAAATAATGTTTTTTCATGGTTCGGGTCGGATAAGAAACATGTTTCAGAAAATTGACCTGTGAAACCGCTTCATAAGAGTTTATGTGTCAATTTTATTTTTAATTTGAGTAAATTAACATTCATGAATAACGTAAATAATAATAATAATTAATAAATATCTCTTTGTTTGTTTGTTTTTTCCATATATTCATTAATAGATTCTAAAATAAATTGAAAAAAAAATGAAATTTAGTCTATTTTTTGAAATGAAATTTACATTCTATTTTTTTTTAAAAATTTAAAATAGTAAAAATATTAATAATAAATAAATGTTTTTTCCAATATATTAATGACTTGTAAAATAAATTGAAGAAAAATAAAATTTATCCACCATTTTTTTGAATGAAATTTAAATTTAGCCTTTATTTTTTGGAATGAAAATTATACTGCATTTTTTAAAAAAAAAAACTATCTCTATAATGAAATTTAAAATAATAATAATAATAAATATATATTTATTGTTAGTTTTTTCTCAATTAATATATGAAAATGAATTTTAATATTATTTTACGTTATCAATGGATGTTAATTTACTCAAGTTAAAAATAAAAATTGACCCAAAAACTCTTATGAGACTATTTCACGGGTCAGCAGTTTGACGCACGAGAACTTCCTAGGAGTTCACCCATCATGCATGTTTAACCCAATAAAATTGAATGATACTAAAAGATTAATCTTTAAGTTCAAACGTTTCTTGATCTTTATGTTAAAAGTTATATTTGTTAACCAAGACATGACTTTTATTTCTTACAATTGTGATCTACCGTGCAAAGCTCTATACTAAGCTAATGGTAAACATGATGAGGATTGCATTGACGTGAGTGTCAATAGACCAAACTGTAAAACTCTATGTGTGACAAACACAAATAATTGTTTGGTACCATGAGAGAACACTTCAAAAGAAGCAAATTTAAGGTTGTGATATTAAAATAGGTGTCACAGTGATAGTCAAAATATAGTTCTGATTATGAATCATATTAATAATATTTTTATGTAAAGATAGAATATTACAACAATATATATATATATAAAACCTAAAACAATTTAATTATATTAGTATCCAAGAATTCAGAAAAAAATAAAATTTGAACTTTATCGAGATAACGTAGATTGGATTTATTGTTGAAAAATAAAAGAGAGTGAAAGTAATTTGATAACCGTTCTCTTCATATCATCTTTTTATGTTCTACACGTGCGTTGCACGTGCATATCTTCTATTATATATATATTACTTCTTGTTTTATTAACGGACGGCTTTTTATCTTGGGGAAAAAAACTCGTAAATGAATTCATCATGGGTTCCATATGTTTGATATAATTCATAATCCAGTTTTTTTATATATATATTTTAAAAATACATAAAATTATTCTACTTGAATAGTCAGTCTGGCTAATTAGCAAAAATCTTTCCCACCATCACAGAGAGTAATCACACTTTCAAATTTTGTTGATGTAGAATAAGTATAGTTTGTCAAACCAAATCTCAATTTTATTTCCCAAACATTCTCATAAATTTTGACTTTGCTGGTCAAAATATTTCTGCAAAAAAAATTCATTCACGCCTCACACCCCTACGAGATCATGCAACATGTCAGCGTTGAGCTTCGAGTGAACATGAGAGGGCAATATAAGGTGCAGACTGGGAGGCGAGACGGGACTCTCTCTCTTGCTAAGAATGTGAATCTACTTATATCCGTCTCGAATTCGATCAAAGCTTTTGGCAAGAAAGGCCTTACTCCCATCGACACGGTTTATCTTCGATCATCAAGTGAAAACTTAGCAAGAACTGTGTCATCCACATCAAGTGGATTTTCATTTCTTCTACCTGTCAAAATCATGTGTTCTATCTTAGGAACTGAATATTTTGGAACTAATATATATTCAGAATTTTTGTCTAATTTTGATTCATTGGGATATACTTAGCTGGATAATCATTATTCTAATTTTCAGACCTTTTTATAATGGGTGGAAGTTGGAACCATGTTCTGGCATTTCTTTAATTTTGAGACTTGATTTTAGAGTTAATTATTTTTTAAGAACATAATCGATATCGTTCTTTGAGTTGGGGCATGAGCTGGGAGCTCGGTCTTGGTGGCTCTAGTCACTTCGAATTACGGTATGGTCGAGCCTAGTAGTACACCCCGTAAGCCGGTGAATGCAAACAAGTGTCCGACTATGTAGTTAGAATTTGGTTGGATTGTGAAGTCCGTTAAATTAAATCATCCGCCTCTTTATGTTGTCAAACTTGTGCTCTTGTCAAACAAAGTTCTTAAAATTCTCAGATAGTACCATTTGAAAGCCAGTCATTTACCGTTTGCTATGTGCTTCAACAACAAATAAAATAAACCAAAACAAGAGCACATCCTTTTCAATATCAAGAAACTCCAACAAGAAAAATGTCCATATCCACTTTGTACCCTCGAGTCTCAAATTCACGATGTCATCCGGCGGAGTATACAATCCAATTTCAATACAACATTACACACTCGCAGTGTATATAAATCCCATTACTTTTGGATCCAAAACCACCACAATACAAGATCAAAACATCGTAACTTATCCGGGAAAAGTGGAAAAATCCGATGTCTTTCAGCAAGAAAATGATCTTCCTAGTACTAGTTGCACTTACAATATCCCAAACGGCAAAGGCAGGAGATCCTGATATCCTCACCGACTTTATCCTACCACCAAACTTGACCCAAGTCGATGGAAACTTCTTCACATTCACGGGTCTCCGATCACTTGTTTCCGACCCAATCCCTCCATCCTTCAAAGTTTTAAAAGCAAACATGGAACAACTCCCTGCCCTAAACGGGCAGAGTGTATCCGGTGCTGCCTTAGTATACCCGGGCCAATCCGTCAACCCAGTTCACACGCACCCCCGATCCGCCGAGCTCTTGTTCGTGATTATGGGTTCATTGGAGGTCGGATTTGTGGATTCAAAAAATAAGCTCTACACTCAAACTTTGCAAACAGGTGACATGTTTGTGTTTCCAAAAGGACTGGTTCATTACCAGTATAATGCTGATTCCAAGAATCCGGCCATCGCTATTTCTGCATTCGGAAGCGCTAATCCAGGCACTGTTTCTTTGCCAAACACCCTGTTTAATTCCACCATTGATGACAGTGTTTTGGCTCTGTCTTTCAAGACTGATGTCGCCACCATTTCAAAGATTAAGGCAGGGTTACAGGGATGATCAACTTTTTATGTTCCTTTTTTATGATTTTTAGATGGGATTTCATTAAACTTTGTAATGAATAAAGGGCCTTTCCTTATTGGAAGGGAATCATATATATTTTTTCAACTCACAGACCTTTTGTCCAGCTGTTTTTTAGATAAATTTCTTTGTTTAGGCCTTCAAGTTTTAATTTTTTTGGGTAAATTTTTACTTTGACAATAATCAACCACACAATGTAAGCTTTCAAGATAAAGTATGTTCTTATAGTTTGTTTTTATTCTCAATTCCGTCCCTCAAATTTTACGTGCGCTAATTATATCCCTCAAATTTTAGACAATATCCAGATTTCGTCTTAAGACATTAGTTTAGTGTTAAAAGTTGTCAGTCGACGTACGTGGAGGCCACGTGACTTCATTTTTTGCCCCAAAATTGAATGATCAACATCCAAAATCAATAATTTAATCTCGCTCAGCATCCATAAACCCTAATTTAAGTGTGAGTGAAATTAAGGATCATGGATGCTGATAGTTCAATTTGGGGACAAAGAATGGAATCATGTGGCATTCATGTGTGCCGACCATCATTTCTTAACGCTGAACTAATTAGAGCTGGGATGAAATCAAGACACAATCAAAATTTTGATGGATATAATTATCTCACGCAAAACTTAAGATACAAAATTAAGAATAATGACAAAATGTGAGGATATAAATAGTAATTATTGCAAGATTAAAATTTAGTTATAGATGAGTGTTGAAAGTCTGTGGCTTCCACACCCGCCACTTGAATCATCAAGGTTTTCTTCATAGGATGAAACTTTGACAAAGCAATGCCCTCCATGCGAAAACCCATTAGCTAGAATTTGGTTGGATTATGAAATCTGTTAAAGATGTTTTCAAACTAGTGCTCTTGTCAAACAAAGCAATTAAAAAATTTCTCAGATATTACCATTTGAAAACCAGTCATTTGCTGTTTGTTTTCGGTTTACACGACATATAAGATAAAACAAAACAAAACAAAAGCATATGCTTTCTGAAATCAAGAAAAGCCTAACAAGGAATGTGTATTTATCCACTTTTATGCTGTCAACCAGCGGAGAGCACAATCCCAATTCTCTGTAATATTGCACACTCGCAGTGTACAAGTCTCATTATTTGTGGGATTCAAAACTACCATAATTCGAGTATAAAAAAAATATATAAATATGTTGTTTAATTTTTTGTATCAGAAAACTTGTTGCTTGGTTTCGATTTGACCCGAGTGAATTGATGTCCAAGTCATTTGTGGACACGTTTTTGACCGACTTAATAATTAGCTTCCAGTAAGGCGGGGATTAGTTAATATTTCTTGATCCAACCAGGAAGGTTCCTATCACTTTCCACACGAACTCTTCTCCTATGGAACAACTCGGTGGCGCCGTCACCCGTTCCCTCAGCCACCGCCGTAGCCCTCCCTCCGCCGATAGGTTCTTGGGAACCTTTCAGCCTCAATCATCCGCTGCCACGCCTCCGCTAGAACTCTCCGAGCACGATATTTTCAGCTTCTCTTCCGGTAGTGTTTCCCCATCGAACCTCGACGCCAACCCGAGACTCAGCCCCACCGCGAACGCGCAGAATCACGGCCAGAAGAATCATGGTATCTTAGCTGCCTTGAATGATAGCTCGAAAGCTCGATCAGGATCCAGTTCCAGGCCCGTGTTCAACCACAAGGCGGCCACTTCGGTGTCGCTCTCCTCGTCCTCTTCCACTTCCCCCTCCACGTCGTTCTCGTCTCGGATAATGATACCAAAGCGGCCTCCTCCTATGCCTTCTCAGGTGGACAGGATGCGTTTGTACCACCAATCGGCACCGGTTAATGTGCCGGTGATTCCTGAAGCTTTGCGAAAGAAGGTGATGGAATTTGAAGGTGTCTTACCGGAAGAGGAGGAGGAGGAGGAGGAAGTGGAGGGGAACGGGGTGATATTGCCACCGCATGAGGTGGTGGCGGTGCGGCATTCGCCTATTTTGGCATGCTCGGTGATGGAGGGGGTTGGTAGGACATTGAAAGGGAGGGATCTCAGGCAGGTGCGCAATGCCGTTTGGCGAAAGACAGGTTTCAGCGATTGATTGTTTCATATCTGTTCTTATTGTTGCTTTAGTTATTGTGTAAGGTCTTTGATGTCTTTAACTCGGGAAGTGTGTAATTTGATGTTCTTTGTATAGTTGCTTTGTAAATATATTCTATTCAACTGAAACTTATATTGCCATTATTTGTTTATCATCTGAGTTTCGTTTCCAAGTAATGGGTGGAAGAATCATTTTTTATCTTGTTTCTTGATTTATTCATCTCCAGCTTGGTTTGGCTCTGTTTTGTTTGACTGCCCAATCCTCCCATGAAGTGTGCTCCTTGGCCACAAAGAATGTGGCTTGATGTGCTCTAAATGCTCTAGAGCTCATTAACCACACTTTAAATATAGCCTATAGGAATCGCAATTCAATAATCATTAATTTCTGTTCTTAGAATGTTGGATTTGTTTATTAGTGCAATAGATTGTAATACAAATTGCATTATGTTTTAACCAAAAAGATTTCATATTTAGATGCTCAAATATTACGTCTTGATATGCTTGCTTCGACAAGGCGTGCCTCTGGCCTTAATCATAGCCTTTGAGCTCCACGCTACCTGCATAGGCTCCATTCCTTGTATTGTATCTCCAATAGCTATGGTTTTGGAGCTGTGGCCCTTGCATAATTTATTCATGCATATCTTATCATGCCTTAAGTTTCACCGCTTACAGTTGGATGGATTATGTCTTCAACCTCATCCTGCATCCTTACCTCAGATTCACAAGTAGCAATTCATATTGCGCATATCATCTTGGTCTGAAAATAGATATGACCCTGATCTCTGATGTCTAAAATTATACAACTAATAGAGTTGTAAGTCCTTAAAAGAATTGAGACCTTTGAAATATTAATCGATTCGATTTGTCGATGGTCACGATGACAATGGTTTTCCTGTAGAAGTGGTATATTTGTGAGGCAGCATGTCTCTATATTCTTATAATGGTGGTGTTTGGATTCACCATTTCGAATTGACAAAACGAAATCTGTTACATTTTTGGTAAATTCTCTTTCTTCTTCCTCGTCTTCTTCTTTTTCCAAATACAATGCAATACATTAAACATGTATCACGTAGAAAACTTCATAATAAATTGTTTATATTTCTATGGAAGTTATTGAACATCTTCAAGTTTTCGTAGAAATTTGTCAAATTAAAGATAAAATTAAATTTTGTCTTAATTGTTACTGTGAAATATTAATATCGATCATAATTGATGGATAATATCATAACACGAAATTCTTTCACTCCAATTGCTGTTCCATGTCAGGCTACACCTTTACTCTAGATGCCATGTCATACAAATTATTAAAAAAATAAGCAGAAACTCATAATTTTTTTTGTTAATTAATTTCTTTACATATTTGTTGAGCGCAAAGCATAGCGCATGATGAAGCACCGATTGAAGCACGTGATTTCATCCAAAAGTGAGGGAATGATAGCACCTGAAGTTGCTTATTACGAGTTACATTATGCATATTGGTATCATTTCCAACAAGTGAATAATGCAACAAAATACAGTTTTGTTGTCGGATAAAACCATGAGTTGCAAGTCCTAAGCCATAGTTAAATATTGACAAAAACTATATGGAATTGATTCGTTCTTTCAAAAAGTAAACATAAATAAATATTGAGTTTAACATACGTCAACCCAATAAATCCCAGCTGTAGCATCTATCACGTTACAATTTGCTTTCATGATTAAAAAAACTCATGTAAAAACTCAATTTTCTAGGCAATAACATCTGACGAAAATTAAGTCTAAACAAAACTTTTTATCACACCTACGAAACATACAATTGAGAACCAGAGAAGAAAAGAGCCCATCCATAGGTGTCTCGGTGAAAAAATGAACGTAGGCAAATCGTATCCGTAATCTAGGTCAATTTAAGCTACAAAAAACAGTCTGCAGAGACTTAACTGAAATGTGATGAAAAAGGAACGTGGCCACCCCTTAATTAAGCAGATTTCACTTTACGGGAAGTGGGACGACGAAACAGACTGATAAGATCGTCGAGACCCTGTTAAAAGAGATGAAACCAGAGAGATTGAATATATGTTATGATTTTGTGTTACAAGTCTATCAGCAAAAATGTATACTTGTTTTCATTCTCCAAAATTACTAGGGATCTCTATCGTTTTTACAGTAGAACGAATAGATCAAAAGGACATAGAAAAGAAGGATTTGTTTAAGAACTCATACCCTAGTTGTGATGACCAGAAAACTGAAAAGTGTAATCAAATATGATCCAAGAACCAGCAGCAAAAGCAAGTCAAATGTCACACTTGCAACCTGTGATAAGAAACAACAGTTGTGGGTCCATTCACTGGAGACAATCCAAGTATATTCTAAAACTGCTACTTCGGAAAATTGTGCTGTCTTTGCTTCACTAAATATTTCATTCAGAACCATGCTCACAGATGGAGAGAACGGCTTCTTGTGATATACAGTGTTAATCAGACTCTTCGCCAACATTGACCATGTAATGATAACTTTGTGGCAATGGTGCAAGACTATTTAGTCCCAAGATCTCTTAAAATAATATGAGCTTCAATTAATTCTCCATTAAACGATCAAATTAGGTAGAAGGGATCTTCAAAAGCACATATAGTAAGTGAAGGAAAGAGAAAACTCAATGTAGAAGCCGCAATTGTGCTTGTCATGGTTGTTATGCATGCCATTTGTGTGCATTTTCCTGACCGGCAAGAGTAAACAAAAGAGATCTAGTTTGATTGCTACCTGATAGATGTGTAACCTCGCAGATGTTGAATCATAAAAGGTGAGCAACCCATCAAATACTTCCTGTTGTATATTCACCTCCACCGTGTGGTCTTCTAATTCCTACCCAACGGTAAAAGTTGCACAAGCCAGTATGAGAAAAAGTGCAATGTATTGGATATTGATTTCTACATATCCATGAAAGATAAAATAGCAACAAAATTCAATTAAAAGGATCCAACAACAATAAAGGTTTAAACTGCCCGCTGTTCCCCATACACAATAAAACATGAATCCCGATATGCCATTTGTGTCGCAAAGAATGTTATCCTTGTTCAGTCAAGTCTGATTTAATTCGGATTTTCTAATTGTAAACTTAAAAACTGTGTCAACCATATCAAAAACAGAGAATAAATATTCAAAACAAGATCAAACGTAAATATACTGTCCCAAGGATAAATAACATCACATAAATTTAGCAAAAACAACCTTTTTTAGAGCCATGATGAGAGGATCGCTCTTTGCAAGAAATGGTGCCACTCGAGGTGTTGTTGACAAAAATTCTAACCAAGAACGGATATAATATGGGTTAACAGATAAACTGCTGTCATCCGCAAATATATCAGTGTTTTTCCCACCCTGGCCATAAATATGCCTCTGCTTGCAAGAAAGGACCACTATTAGGAAATTGCGACTGATTTTTAATCATATCTAGACATAAAATAATCTTACAGCAAGACTTTCAGCAACTAATTTGACACTTTGGCTTATTGAAGCTTCATCAACAAAATGTCTGCAGGGGAGATCAAGGTGAAGGAAAGGATAACTCGTAGCAAAAAAAAAAGCACATAGAGAAAAAAGAAAGGAATGTGAAGAACAAAATAAACCTCCCACAATTACAACCTGTTGTCCGACAAACCTCCAGCACTTTCCAGAAAATCAGGTGCAACAGCAAGAGCAGATACCGTTGCTGCTGTGACTCTCAACCTTGAAAATTGCTCATGCTCCCATGCAACCTGGAATATTTCACAGCCTAGGCCTTAGGAAGAACAATATGAAAGTTGACAAAAAATGAGAAAATATAGAATTAATAAAATATAACACACAAGACAATGTTTTAAGAATAAGACATGTTTCACGCAATACACTACTTCTGGAACTCAACAAATACCCATCAAGATACCCAGAACTCACTACATACACATATCCTATTTCTGAAGAAACCACCATTAATTTTACATATACACAATTTTTCAAGACAGATAAAATTTGTTGTCATAAGTATACTAAAGTGCAGAGATTGCCATTGTAGTCCAGCTATGCAAAAACTGACAAGATACTTACTCGAGGATTAGATATGTTAATCTTCTTGTGCTTCAGACCAACTTTAAGCCCCAATTCTCCAGACACACTGGAGAAACCCTGTAAAATTCCACTAAATAAGATGGAAGCAAAGTTGAATATAGATAGCTGCCTGTCAATCACCGTGTTTCTACATCACAAAAATTACTCAGGATTACCTCAAAAATTTGTTTTATACATGCATTTTCAGGAGGCTTGGAAACATGAATCCATAACTCATTGTTAGAAGAACCAAGGCTATTCAAGCAAATAGCATAGTCAATAGTTTCACGCAACCTTTGGTCCAAACTCCGTAGCCACTATAAAAGATAGGTATCAAAACAATTTCTGACACAACACCCAGCATACTAGTGTGAAAAGGATAGTAAGTCTTTTGAGAAGAAAAGGCACCTTTTGAGTTCCATTGTAGTTATAAGGTCCTCCAGATGTGAGTGCAAAGAGTAAATTATACCTTCCTCTTGTCTTAGGATTTTTATACAAAGCTGAAAATAACCTAGCTATTTCTAGAAGTGCAACAATGCCACTTCCATTGCTATCACTTCCAACGGACAATGCCTGTAAGCATTGAGATGGCAAAAGGCCATAGACTGTCAAAAATATAAAAGGAAAAAGGAAAGAAAGGTAAATGTTTAGTAAGGAATAATTAACTGGAGCAGCTCCAAATGTATCATATGATGCCACCACAGCAATAGTTGGAAGTTGATTGGAATTGCCGTCAGCTCTCAAGCCTGGTAGCCACCCCTGACATACCACAAAATCCAAAAGATTGAAATAATTAACACAGCCTGAATGTCAATGGAACTAATGCTGCGATAAATCGGCCACATCAAGGACTTCTTTTGACATGGGGGTAGAGGATTGCGGATTCAAACCCGTGACCCCTCCTCTTTTTGGAGGTGCAGTGCCAAGTCAATCAAAAGATCATTGGCACCTCATTGAGGAATTGAAACAACAGAATGCAGCATACAGCAAATTTAATCACATCGGATGCTGGCACTCGATTTAATATAAAAGGTACAGGCCCACGGCTAGACCTGAATATTTGTGATTGTGGGAGAGGTAACTTTCTTGGGTTCTGCTGCAGCAACAAGAAGTTTGTACCTGACATTTTAAATCAGATTTCCATTATGAAAAGGTTATTCATTATGGACTTCAAAACCCATAATAGTTTTAAAAGACACAAGTAACACCAGAAAACTTGAACATGATCAGGAGTATTACTATGTTAATGTGATGCCAACGTATGAAGCCACAAAAACCAAAACGAGGTTGTAATAGCCATCCAAAAAATTTAAAATATAAAAAACAAATGACATTGACACAGTTACAAAGCAAAGGAAAAACCCAATATTATTAAATAAATAGCTAGCAATAGCAGCGGCAGAGTCTCAAAATTTGTTTACTAATTAATAAGGAGATGGCACAGGATGGCAACTATCAATATCCCGGAAGTCCGGAACAGTTATAGAAGTCCTTCTAGCTTTACAAAAATTTATAATAAGGTAGAAACTGAGAGTGCGGATTTACTATCGTTGCACCATGGAACCCTGATGCCACAAAGCGCAACTGAAGAAGTGCCAGTTTGAAGATTGCTGTTTGGAACTCGGAAATTCAAGTATTAATGCATAGCATTTATAACGGAATGCTTTCGCTATAGCTGAAACAGTTGTACGAAAACTAAGGATAGAAAACTATAAATCAAGTTGTCCAGCCACTTTACATATATTTATATTTAGTAGATAGATAGTAGATATTTTATGACATCTTTTATGACATCTAAAAATTTATGGAAAGGCCAGGCAACTCTTTAAATACGAATTGCAGACCATTTAAAAAATTATTTTGTATCATTCTGATTGATTTAAACAAAGAATCCACTAGGATATATAAGACATGAATAAGAGATTAAAAAAAACTCAGAACATAACGAAATCAAGGACCGGCATAAAACCTTGAGCATTATCCATAGAAAAAAGTCTGACGTATAAGAAGAATGCTACTCCCCCTCCACAATAACCACATCGTTTGATTTTAAGTTTGGATAATTTCTCAAAATAATGCATTGAGTTTTTCAACTAACCCTCCTGTTGTGGCAGTTGCCAGTTGACCTGTAGCATCATTCTTCTTCACATCAGCTAGCACAGCATTAACATACTCATCCTCAAAACCAAAATACACCGGATACTGAAACATTTGATAATCCAATCAGATAGAAAACAAGACATACAGCTGCCAACCAGCATTGTGAAGTTCAAGGTAAATGATTAGATATGTGTAAATTTATTAATTTCTTTTTCAATACCAATAAGGTAGGAATTTTGTCCAAATGTAGACATCAGAAATACACTGGTCCCTATAGTCTCAGAAAAAAGTATTTTGACTCCAAGAACCTAATTTTGTTTATCTGTTTTCTCCAACTGAAATATAGCAAGCAGATAAAAGAATTTTGATTTTTAATCAAACAATACCAAAGAAGTAAAGAGTAAGTCACCCTAAAAAAATTATAAGAAAATAAAAGAAAAGAGAGACGGAGTTTTATGAACAAAATAGAGTTCTTTTTTACTCACAGGGATGTTTGCATGTATAAGCACACGTTCTATTTCAGAAAGAACTTCCTTCATGAAGCCTTTCTCAGAATCATGACCGGCACCAACCCCGCTGTCTAAGTTTTGAGGACCAAAAACTGATGGAAGTAAAAGCAATAAACCACCTAGTGGCTTCCTTTGTCCAATATATTCTGCCATAAGATTTCCAATGAATTATCAGCCCCATTATCATGATAACGAGGAAACCATTGACATGTATCCAAATTAGACTAAGGTGCCAAGAGCTAAAAATAAATAGATAGCAAAAATAATTTCTAGACTCCACAATGTTAGAGTTCAACTTTAGAATTTCCTTCAGTGATCAACTTCATAACGGGCATTGCTTGGCTCAGCTCCCTAAGTTACAATTTTTCTCTATATATGGAATGACAAATAGATACTCACAACCTTCAAGACCGCTGCAAATGTGGAGAAAACACACTGCAACCCAGATTAACATATTAGTCTGAACAGCTCTTTCTGATAAATTATTAAATAAATAAATTCAGCTCAAGCAATCCAAAACGAACGACTACTAATACCCCAAGCACTAAACTCCTCAAAGAATCATCAAACGCGCACAAAAAAAGGTTAATTCGCTGTAAACCTTGTATCTGATTAAGAATAGTAAAATCAAGTGAAAGAAGTAAATCAAAAGACCTCTAATGAGAGTGAGATTCAATTCACGGACAGGAAGAATGAGGACCGTGCGGGATAGATCAGCGACTTCAGAGGACGAGAAGAGGGAGGAGCCGGCGTGGTGGTTGAGAGCGGAGAGGCGGGATCCAAACGGCACTCCCCCGAGATCGTACTGAACGAGCCGGTAGACGTCGACCACCGTGGCGGCGTCGCATAGCTCCACACACGCCATGACTATCATGAGCAACGTGATCACCGAGGAGCACACCGGGTCCACCAACGCCGGCGGCTGAGATTTCTGCAGTTTCGCCATTGGAAGTAGCTGAGAGCTTTGATTCAGAGGAAGAAAAAGATAATCTGCCTCTGTAATTTTACATTTATTTAATATATTAGTATAAAATAAATTATGATTGATATTTAGTCACCAATTAATTAATAATAATAATAATAATAATAATAATAAATGAAAATATATATGTATCTTTTGAATTTCCGATAATAAATATATCTAAAAAACCCGGCAGAACCGATTTTTATTAGGTTGATTCAGATTTTATATTTTTATATAATGACAATTGTTTTTTTTTTTTATTTGGTTTGGTTTCTGCACTAAAAAATCGAAAATGGGATTTTTCTTAGATTGGAACCATTGTATTCATTTTGGATTTTGACCCAAATTATTTTATCATAGGTTTTCATCAATACAAGCTATAAGGATCAAATATGATTAATTGGTACTATTTTCTAGTTCAACTTTCTAATTCTAAAGAAATTTTAGTTATTTTATATTTCCAAGAGACCCATTTTTAAATTCATAAATATTCTTATGAGACCGTCTCACGAATCACTTTTATGAAACGAATCGAAGCAATTCGTTACATGAAAAAATATTTTTTTTATATCAAAAATATTAATTTTATTTATAAATATGAATCAGATCAATTCATCTCACGAATATTATATATTAATGAAATCATCTCAAAAAAAACTTGAATTTTTTTATTTAATTCATTTTGATGAAAAGTTCGATCGATTCGATTTGCTTGGAGATCACACAAAGCTTTCTAAGACCTTGTACTTAAGTTATTAGATAGTATAGATTTATAATGAATTTAATATTAGTTTTAAAATATTTTACATCATATCCCTCGTGCATTTAATAAATGTTACCAAATATTATATTTTGGAACCATTAAGATTTAAGAGCCTATTATTGCTTTCTTTCGCAATTGGTATATTAATTAAGCATTAATTACTTGTATATAAAAAGATCTTGGTTGTTACATCCAAATGAGCATGCAACTCTCCAATTACCACATTATTCAGAATCCATTCTTACATTCAAGCTCCTATAATCTCTTCCCTTAAAACTGTTGAACTAGAATATTGACAGAATAGGACAAGCAGATAATTCAAGAAGTTTAGGGGAATCGACCATTTGCAATAGGACGTGAGAAAAAGTGAGGTAAAATGAGTGAAGCAGGCTCGAATAGGCGAATAAGAAACTTCTAAACTAACGTACATTGGAGTGCTTGTTTGAAAAATTCCTTGATAGGGTCCTGGTTCTCCAAACTCCCTGAATATTCCATTACAGGCAAAGACGCGTGCCTATAGTTGTTCGGCCATTTGTGATTCTGCGCATGAACTTCAAGGGAAATAAATGTCCAACAAGGGGATCGCAAAGTAGAGAATTTGAGTGAAATTGCATGAATAAGAAGAACGGAGCATTTCACCTCAAGATCCTGAATGTTCGTGTTTGTAGGTAGACCTGTCAGTCATCATAAGCTGTTTCTCACAAAAAATCCATCTTTCAGTCCATCGGATCTTCTACATTATCAGGAAAGATAAATTGAAGGTCGTCGTTATCTCTATATACTTGCACCAGTGTAGCAGCCTTGTACGCAAATAGCCCAACCATAGCCGGCAGTAGCTGTGAAACAAGAACAAAGTCTTCAGAACTCCAAGTGAACATCAGTAACAAAGATTGATCCAGTAGCTACTCTTTTGAATACCTGAAAATCAAATACGTTGTGGGAAAAATGTTGGGAGAATTCCCACAAACCATAAATAGCTGCAGGAATAACCAGCCTTGGTGATGAAAGTGCGATACTTGCACCTTTCACTGATTTTTCGAATGAGTCCTGCAAATCCTTGCTTCTTATTCCGATTCTGACAGGACACAAATGTTAGATCGCAACGCAAGAAAATAAATTCTTGAAAATAAAATAAAATAAATAAATGGTAGACGTAAGTGCTGGTACCTTTTTGTCCTCTTTTTCGTGAAAATCTGCGGAACAATATCACTCGATATGTTGTCCGCATGTTTGCATAGTAGCCGGAAATATAAGCAACTGCACGAATGAAATAACAACGTGCATATTGTCAAGTAGATATGACGCGGATAAAGAGTCACCAGTCCACTTCAAAATGCTATTGGATTTACAATGAGAATCTTACACCAACTAAACTAGATAATCCACTTAATGATTTGCCAGACTACATACATGGAAAAAATATAGAGTGAAAGATCTTGAATGAATGTAATCATCGACAATACAATATTAAAATAACAAGGATCCTTCAGATTTACTCATGAAGAAAAGAAAGGACTAAAATCATACCTGAAAACAACTCCTACTGCATAGCTTGCAGCAGCCTGACAAATACAGAGTATAGCATATTTAGGGTTTTCGTATACTTTCATACCCAAAAAATGGTTTATGCAATAAATATGTATAAAAAATAAAGTAAAAAGCCAGGGAGACTTGTTCTTTTTATCTTCAATTCCTGAAAACATATCTAGAAATTCTATGGATAGCTACCTGAACTGACAAAGCTACAAGACAGTATCCAGTACACGCAGTTCCAATACCCGCTGTCAAAAGCAGCAGTTCCCTCTTTAGCTGCATTCAGACATGAAAAAATCTGCATATTACAAGATCAATAAACACAATGTTGCCTCTCGTGGGCCGAACAAAAAACTAGTGATGAGCATTCTGTTTAAATCTAGTTTTTCTTATTGATCTATGGACGCTAGTTTCGTGCTTTTAAATTACAACCTTGTCAGGTTTCCCAAGAACCCATATCGAATACCGGCAGAAATTCAAAGTTTTCTGATCTACAAATTATTGGGATGATTGATTGTCTTTGATTTGTACAAAAAAATGATACATTAAATATAAGTGTGAGATTACCTCATAATCTTAATCATGGATGGATACATCGGTCATGTTCAAGTCTGAATCCAAATTGTCTGCGACCCCCACAATCTGTCTAATCAAGTCCACTAACTTATTAGATCTACCACAAAACAATCGGAAACAGATGAATATTTTTGATATACAAGCATGATATATTTGATTGTGTGTTGGCTTACTTAAGATTTTTTTTTTATGAAATTTTTGTTCTTGCACCTAATGTTTTTGGAAGAGCACGATTGTTGGTGAGCAAACACAATTCTCAACAATCGCAACCTCGAAAGAGTTGTTTTCATTCATCCATGAACATGATGTAAAGATCATATCTTTTATCAAGAAGTTTGGAAATCTGGATATGGTTATTCCTCATGAACTGGCCATGGATTTGATATTCTAATACCCTCCAAGCTGCTTTGTAAATAACTACGCCGTGGATAAAAAAAATCGTTCACTCAAATAACTATTCATCCGCCACAATAATGATGGATTGAAATTTATGATATGAAAAATCAAATAATAACAAAAGAACAATGCAAAAAAGTGATTTTCTTGATTAAAACAGAGGTTATGTGTAACGGTCATGGGTCATGGCATAGCATGGGCCTCGGCCTATACCCACGCATCATTACGCATAGGACTTATCCAGCCCAGGCACTGGAGTTTTTACCTTCCTAGGATTAGAACCCAAGACCTCCTGGACTTATATAGATCTTGGCAGCAATCATGGTACCAGTTGGATGGTGAGTGGGTATTGGCCAAGACCCATGCTATGCCATGGTCCATGACCGTTACATTATGTGACTTGTAGAAATGAAAGATTTATGAAAAAAATTTAAAATAAAAAATAAAGACGAAGGTAACTAGTATTTTTACCTTAAATACATGCATTTCACATCACTTGATAAAGTGGCAATAAGAAGACTTGTTCCAATTTTTAGGGAAAAAACGAGGTGCGAGAACAAAAATACTTCAAGTAAATAAAAATCTATAAGTGTGCCAATACACAATAAAATATATAGATCCTCTTAGTATATCACAAATAATCGTCTGACGATCAATTATTTATTGGTATATCTAATTAGCTAGTGAATTGCAAGTCTACAATTGGCATCAGAGTTGGACAAAACAGATGTATCCATCCGCTACTAAAGTCGTGTCGACCATCTCTTTCCATTCATTTATATTTAATATGCAAATTTTCGAATAAGTTATAGGCAATCGATTGTTCTTGGAATTCATAGATCACAAAATTGTAAAATCTCGTTGCATATTCAATCCAAATTGTATGGGAACCTACCTCGTAGCACACATGAAGTGCAAATACTTACGAAAATTCATATAGCTCCTAGAGATGGTAATAATTCTTCTATAGCAATGAAAAGCCCTCAAGTCATGTGCGGCTGTGCCTATACTCAAGGCGCAACAAGGCTCACACCTTGAGGCTAGAAACATGCCAACGGCCAGCACTCACTAAAGTGGGAGCCTTGACAGTGAAGTTCCAGATTTAGCCTGTTTTAAAGTCTCGAGGTAACTTATTTTGGCTTATATATAACTTACAAGTGGTAAATAATATGTTGGAAGATGAGTGATGAAATTCTCTCGACACTTAGATTCTAGTGACTAGTATATTATCTCTTGGTGTACAAGAGTGTGCTTGGCTTTGCGCCTAGTGCCCACGTTCTATGACTAGTATGCGTCCCTCCCCAAATAACTATGGATTCCATTGTTCCAGAATGAAGACACTATGTTAAAAGCTCGACTATTAAGAATCTATCAGAGGACAAACCCAATAGACAGTAAAGATAACTTGAGTTGCAGACAGCATACAGCTTCATATCTTAGGAAATCCAGTCTCTTCCGTCTCTCACCGTCATCGAGAACTTCCTATCACGTAATCACATTAAAATCATTAAGTTCACAGGGCCGTCTTCTCATAGTAAAAAGATGCATAAGTTACAAACTTGTAGACCATCTTCTTGTTCAGTGGCACAGAGTTGCTGTCACCCAGAAGCCATTCACTATTTTGTTTCAATTTCAAGAACCCACCAATTTCATTTCCTTCTCCACAAGGCTACACAAATACTTCGAAAAACCAATTTAAAAACAACAAAAATCACTATCATAGAAACAGAAAAATACTAACTTTACACCTGTACCTCCTCCATAACATCGTCAATTCCCCCAAGTTCCAGAACATTCTCCGAATTTACAGTCAAACCCTTCTTCAGCCAGAGTCGATCGGAGAGTTTAGCGATAAAATCTCCACTTACCTCCCTTTCTCGCAAAAAAACTCGCAAAACATCATCTCCGAAAGATTCTTTCACTTTCATTCAACGTGAAAACGGAAAAGTAAGAAATGATCGTGAGCTGACAACCGGTGTCAGGTTCAAACAAACATAAATGCGGAAATGGGTACTTACGAGGGGGTGGGGAAGTTTTGAGAGCGGAGATTACAGGTGGTACTCCGGAGCTAACACGACGTGGTTTTACGCAATAGGACACCGGGTATTTTGGTGAATAGGCAGCTGCTGTGAGAGACTTCATTATCTGAAACTCAAGGATTTCGAGTGCCACTCGGGGGGATATTTTACTTTTCCATTAAATATTAGGGATCTTGGAAAATCTAACAAACATCAAAAAAGCAACAACAACAAAAAAAAAAACAAATTAAATTGGATTATATATATTTTTTTATATATTGGGTTGTGTGTGTTAATGGGTTTTCCAAGTGTGTGAATGGAAATTGAGAAATGATGGGTTTGTCACACATTGGAAAAATAATGTGTTGTGGATGAGCTTATATTGTGTTACATTTTACTGAAATCTAATAATCATTGATCAACAAGTTTCTCTCGTGCATGTCGATGCAGTGGCCCAAATCATGGGCTCGATTTGAACTGAAAAAAGTTTGACTTATGTGCAATCGTTCGTCTATAGCTAGTTTATGACATCTTTTGCAATTTTTTCCTCGGAACAGACCTTTCATATTTCCTCGTTCTTGCATTCTACTCCTGCTCGTTGCTTTGTATATTTCGCTTACAACTGATAAATTTTTTATTTCATATTTTATTATTTATTGTAGTGTTCAAGATTGCAAGACTAATAAAAATTATAGTAACAGTCTATAAGAACAAATTTTAATTAAATTTATTTACTTAACTTGTCTAATAAATTTCACACAACAAATTATTAGATTATCTGTTTCTTTATCGATTCTTACTTATATTTTATTTCATTAATTTAGCGTATTTAAATTAAATATATTTCTAATTATTAAATTCAGAAGGGTAAGAAATTAAACAAAATTTAATAATATAATATTCATTCTCGTAGGTAAATTAGCTAATTTTATTAATAGATCATAATTACAATACAAAATAGAAAATTTAATAATAATATCTTTCATGGGGACTTTTAAAAACAAAAAACATAATCATTGTGATGTTTAATAAAGCAATTGGTGGGCTTGAAAAAATATAAATCAACTTTATGGGCCTAGTATTTGAAGCCCAAATTCAACATAAATCTATTCTATTTTATTAAATTTAAAGACATGATAGTAACCACTTAATAAAGATACCAATTTTTTCTTCCAACTTCACTATTATATGATGCTAATATTACACTTTTGTTTTTTGTTTTTTTAAAAAATATTTCAACACATACTTTTATTTTTTTTATTTCAACAATTCAAATATCAATTTAGTCCCTCCATAATTTCTCAAATTTCATTTTAGTCTATCGATAATGATAAAAAAAATTATACACAGAATAACTAGTCTTCACTATGAATTTGGTATAGTGCATGTTCAAGTTATAATAATGGTCTCATGGCACCTCCATGTCAGGATTAGAGTTAGGATCATACCCACGTAAGACATCGTTTTATTCGTGAGAAAATACGATGAAAGATGAAATAATAAATTGAGAGATAAAAATAATAATATAAACCTAACATAAAGTTCACATGTTCCCTACATGTTAAATAAAAAATTAATATCTAAAAGAGAAACTTTTAATATAGTTAAAAAAAGAATATATTGGTGTCCAGAAATGTTCAAATTAGTGGATTATATGAGTGTTTGGTCAATGATCATTGCCCCTATCAATACTTTTTTGGGCGATCATGTTGCACATGATTTGGCAGAATAGTTTACCTAACTAGCGTGATTTGCAAGCTATTACGTCAGTCCAAAAATTTACTCAGTGTACACCAAAAAATAACAGTTACATTCAAAATAATAGATTTCAAATGATTAGTTGATCTTACCCAACCCACTCCCATTATAAATCAATTGATTCTATCGCAAGAAGACAAGTCCCAAGCCACCGAGAATTGATTGGCACGTGCCACTAGAGTAAGATTCCCTCAAATAAATAAAAGTCTAAAGCTTATAACAAATTTTATAAAATTCACAAACCTTGTTATGAAAATAATTGAATCATCTTATCTTATATTACGGATGTCTCGATTGATCAAGAATAATAAACAGCAAATATTCGTTACCATCTTTCCAATCATGTAATTCTCATGTGCCATATGTTATTTAAAAATAGGAAAGTATGTATCAATAATTATACTTTCTCAGTGTGGAGGAGCACTATTATCAAAAAATAATGTTACAGTACTATCAAATTTGTACAACAATTCGTACCAAAAAAAAAAATAAATAAATACCAAATTTTCTATTTATTAAAATCTCATGATAAATTCAATACTAAATCACATGAGATAATAGTAAAATCACACCATATAGTAACAAAATTTCACGATATAATTGTTGTAAATATTGTTCCATGATATTTACAATTGTTTTCAACCATGTTTACATGGCTTAATTAATTTATCACCCCAATTTTCAAGATTCATAATCCTATACCAAATTTTTTTTTTAAAAAATCCGACCTTAACAATAGAAAAATCAATCGTAGCCGTGTACCTATTTTATTTAGGGATTGGCGACGGATTATATTCTAACCCGATATATTTGATAGTAAAGATCTTATTAATGATGGAGACATAGCTTACGTTCTTAATCCACCAAAAAAAAAAAATACTTCTACCTCAAAATTTTGAACTAAATATTCACACCAAATTGTCATATTCGTATCTTAAATCTATCAAATGAGTATATAGTTGATGATAATAAGACAACTTAAATTTTTTTAATAATACAATCATCCAAGTACTACATTTTATTTTCCTCTCAATAATTACATCACAAAATCATGAGAATCAAACGTTTGACATTGAATCTGATATCAATTGTTAGATTAAAAATTTTTCAATAAAATAATATCAACGAAATAATTCAAACTCTTTTAAACTATGCAACAACTCATTAGTCATACTTAGTTCATTCAACTTATTACCACCAAGCATCGTACGATATAAATCATAAATAATATTTGAACAAGATTGTCGTATTCGTATGAGAAATCTACCATTGTACGTATATTTTTATACATTAAAAATATTTAAATCTCGTGTAATTAATTTAGAGATGCGACAAAATGCGTGTATGAATGGAATTTTGGTGGCTGATCATGTGGATGGGACCAGATTACATTATCGGTATGTGGGTATTTTATAGTTTTTTATTTTTTTTTATAAATCCCAAATCAAGAAAATAAAATCCCTACATTTTTTTTTTAATTTTGTATTATTGTCTTGCATCCATCATTGTGAGCAACAGGTGAGAGAGAGTAAGAGACGTTGAATTGTTTGAACGCCCTTCTCTCATTTTATTTTTTTAAAAAAAATACCGTCGCTATTAGCGAAGGTTTTTTAAATACCGTCGCTAATTTGCGACATTTTTCCACAAACCGTCACTGACGTGCGGGCCCCACATATTTTGAATTATTTTAATTTTGTTTTTAATTTCATCAATGTGTGGTTTATGAATTATTATTTCATATATGAATTATTATTTCATATTTGAATTATTATTTTAATTTTGCTTTTAATTTTGCCTTCAACGGTTATGAATTATTATTTCATATGTTAGTTTTAATTTCATCAAAGTGTAGTTTATTTTTAAGTTATTGTTTCATTTCAATTTCATAATTATTTCTTTCGAACACCTACTTTATTTAATAAATATATTTTTTAAAAAATTAATATTATATTTTAAAATTAATAAAATTATTTTATTAAAAATAAGATGATTTTAAAAATTAGAATAATGATTTAAATAACGTAAAATATATTTAAAACATATTTATTTAATACGAAAAAATTTAAGATGATTGAGTGGACTGTGGAACCCATAAATAATGAGTTTGAAATTTAAAAAGAATGTGGATAAAAGAGATATGTTGTTATAATGAGTATGTGACAGTGGACCCATGTTTTTGATGAGTGAACTCATGTTTTTGATGAGTTGGTGGGTGTTATTGTGGATGCTCTTAAGCATCGGGGCCCCAATACCTTTTTTTTTTTGCAGTGAATTTATAGTGTAACATAGTGGTCAATTATATATGCAGTAGTTTGACAATTTTAAATATTTATTTATACATACCAATTTCGGGCAGTTGCAGGAATATGTATATATGTATAAAGACATGGTAACCAGACCATATATAGAATCTAATCACAAAAATTTTTACGCAAAAACTTGTGTGAGACGGTCTCACGGGTCGTATTTATGAGACGGATCTCTTATTTGGGTCAGCCATGAAAAAGTATTACTTTTTATACTAAGAGTATTACTTTTTGTTGTGAATATGAGTAGGGTTGACCCGTCTCACAGATTAAGATCCGTGAGACGGTCTCACATGAGACCCACTCAAATTTTTATTAGACCATGTTACGAGTAAATTTTGTGAGATGAATGTCATATTTTACCCAATTCACTAAAAAAATATTATTTTTCACTCTATATATGGATTATGTCGACTCATCTCACAAAGATAAATCTACGAGATTGTTTCATGAGATAGTTACTGGAATCTGATATACACATATTTCTCATGTGCCTAAAATATAATACCAAATCATTTGTTTTACATACTAAATTCATAAATAAAAATAATTCCATAGTTGATTAATATTTTTGAAACTATTAACGATATATCAATTTTCCTCACTCATTGTAAATTTGTAACCCAAAAAAAAAACATATAGGAAACTAATTTGCCAAAATAAATTTTATATTGAGTAAATTTGTCAAAATTTGATTTTGATATTTTAAGTAATCAAAATATAACCTTATCATACTAAGTATTTTAATGGGTATTTTTTTTAACATCGATCAAACTTTTTTTTTAAGAAAATGATCTCCTCAAATATATTAAATTATTTAACTAATTTCCCCGTATTTTAAGTCCCTTTATAGCGAGTGCTGACTGAACAACATTATAGATCAAACGATCGACTTTTCGCCAACGCTCCAAAGAAAAAAAATTATTGTAATAAAAGCAAATCAAATATGGTTTGATTTTTCCTGATTTCCGTATAAGACGTACTGTGTGTCGATAAATTTCAATAAATAAAGACAATAAAAGCTAAGGGGCAGTTTTGTAAAACCAGAAGTAATGCAAATGCATAGAACCTGGTCAATCATATTAACTGTGTCTGTTACATACAAACATTATACGTACATTGGATTAAGATGGAATGGGACATATGTACATGAATAAGTATGGAGCATGTTGACGTGATTTACATGTTATCGTTAGTTCGATGATTTACTTAGTATATATATACGGTTAGTTGCTGTGTATTTTTATTATAAAAATGTGGAAAATCACGAAATATTGAGTAATTTAATAAAAAGAAAAAATATGGTGTTTTTAATTGTTGGCATTGGTTATATATAATTTTTGGTGTATCGACAAAAGTTTGATTATTTACTCTTATTTTTATATAATATAAGAAAAAATAAAACATAACATTTACTTTGGGAAAATACATATTTAGTATTTAATTAATAAAATTATGTATACGTGATAATCCATGCATAACTGCGAAGAATGACTGTGTACATTTTTTAATTTAGATTAGATTTAGATATAATTCTTTTGCTTGTGATGGAAAACGACTTCTAGTTTTCGTCTATAAAATTAGTAAAACTTTTTCGTTAATGTGAATTTGGATACATGTGTTTTTTCTTTTGAAAAATAGGTAAAAAAAATTTTTTTAGAAAATGGTTTGAAAGAAATTATTTCGGTAATCTTTTTAATATATGTTATATACTTTTAAAAATATGAAATTTATATGTTTTAGTGTAACGTAATTGGGGGTATTTTTTTTAACTTCGGTCAACTCATTTTTTAAGAAAATGACCTCTTCAAATATATTTCAAGTACACTTGAAGATGTCATTTTCTTTAAAAAAAAAAAGAGTTGACCGATATTATTTAACTAATTTCTCCACATAAAAAACAATTAAAACTTATAGTTTGACTAGTAATATAAAAATTAAAATATTTGATTTACATAATTATCATAAATTGTAATTTTTAATATAATGGTAGCGTTCCACGGAATTTTAATTTTTTTACTTCTCATGTTTTTGTTGTAAAATTATCTTTCAAAATTTCACTTTAGACATAAAAAAATTTCAAAATTTTTAGTTACAAAAAATATTGTATTTGTGTGTTAAAATGTTTTTATTTTTTATTTTAAAAAATAACATCCTAAAATATCGGAAATTTACGTTGTCCTTTTTTAAGGTGATTAAGCTCAAGCCACGTCCTTTCTCTTCCTTTTTATTTCCCTCACTCTCAAGCCATTTCCTTTTCATGGAAAAGGATACCAGATTCACCTCTTTCTTGATTCTTCAACAACCCATTTGCATCACTTTTTCTAACCAAACTCGAGGATCTTGCTACCTCATTTGCCAGAAAAGTTTCACATGACTCCCTTTTCTTTTCCCTCTCTGCGAGTTTGAATCCCGGCCCGACTTTACAGGGACTCGAATTCTCATGCCATCATTTCCAAATCCAAAAAGAAACTACGTTTCTGAACCTGTAAGTTTCAAAGATTGCCTCTTCTTTTTGACTGGTTTTTAAAGCATTTTTAGAAAAATCTTTGAGTGATACTTAACTTTTTCCATAACTGAAGAATCAGTTTCAAAAGTGCCCCCCGAAATCAAAGCTGTGTTATCGCGCTGATTTGTGGGTTTCGATTGTTGAAAGTGATTCTTGGAACATTGTGCGATACCATTTATATAATTGATAAATTGAGTACATATTGAGCGGAGGATAATGCTGGGGAAAAACTTGAGTTTGGATATGAGAATTGGTGGGAGGAAATGCAAGGTGAGAAAGAGGGGGTGTTCTTCTTCTTCTTCGTCATCATTGGTACAGAATTACAAGTTAAAGCGTGCGTTTTTGGTTGGGAAAAGAGTGGGATCAAGCACCCCAGTTCCCTTGTGGAAAATGAATGGTTCAAAATCACCACGTTTGGAATTTGATAATGGATTCAAGTATGTGGCGGCAAAGGGTGGTGAAAATGCTAAAGATTTTTCGGTGTCGGCTAGAAAATTGGCTGCCACTTTGTGGGAGATTAATGGGTTGCTTCCACCCATAACTAAAAGGGAAAATATGGAGGACAAGATGAGTGAAGTGGGAATTGTTAGAAAAGAAAGGATTTTCGAGCCAAATATGGACTCGATGGCACTTGCTTTGTCTGATCAATTTCAGGGTCCTGTTTCTGAGGTGGGATTCTTTGTAATTGGCTTTTTAAGTCATTAGCTTAAGATATATGTGAGGCAATAGAATCGAAACTGATCTATGATATTGAAGTTTTTTACTTTTGAAAAATTTGCAGGGGATGGCTCCCTCGAAAGCTGGCTGGCATCGAAACCGGGCATCATCCAGTTCTCAAAAGCTTCTGCTACCCGATCATGCTTTGGGACGTGCTAATTCTTTCAGTAATTGCTTGGTGGAGGTATTTTGATGCTTTAATTTTTATGAAATGCAAGTAAATTTTTATTGTATTTTAAGAATCTTTTTTGCGGATTTCTGTTTGTTGATTCCATTTTTTTCCTCAATGATTTTTGTGATCTTATTGCATGATGACTTTTGGAGCAGCTGCTGTTAAGAAATGGACAAAATAGATTGTTAATTAGATAAACAGAGAACATGGTTTGTGCTTCTTATGGGTTCCTCAAAACTAACAATGTCATATATGGTGGGGAACCATGTTTAATTTTTTGAGTTTGGGGCAGTTGTTATATTTTTTTAATAAAGCAACCGCAAACCAGTTGTTATTTTCATTTCTCTATCCTATTGAGTCCAACTTGTTTCTCACGATTGTCTCCTAGCATATATCAGCACACGCTTCATTTTTTATTTTCATCTGTCTGATTGTGAATGTATTCTGTGAAAATCCTCGACAAGATTTAACATGAAGGGTCGGATTCTTTTCTTCTCTTTATCATCTAACAGGTTGATCCAAAACAAAACCACATCCACAGTCCATGTAAACACCTAATTGGATCAAAGACTCGTCTTAATGATGTATACAATGGTCTCACAACTTCTAAAGAACTGCTCAAACTGTTGAGTCGCATTTGGCCTCTTGATCAGAAAAATTCGACAAGCTTATCCCTTGCATCTGCCTTGAAATTAGAGCTCAATCGTACTTGTACCTACTTCAATCAATATATACTAGAGCAAAGGACAAATCGGACTGATGTTGATAACATGTTGAAGCACTTTTTAGAGGAAAAGGTGGTTTGGAAAAATAAAGAACAAGATAGGATTCAAAGTGCCGTTGCATCCTTATCAGGGGAGCTCAAGGTAGAGAAGAGGCTAAGGAAACAAACTGAGAAACTGAACAAAAAACTCGGGGAAGAATTAGCCGAAACAAAAGCCTCTTTGTCAAGGGCAACCAAAGAACTCGAAAGAGAGAGACGAGCACGTGAGATCATGGAGCAAGCATGTGATGAGCTGGCTCGAGGAATTGGTGAAGACAAGGCGGAAGTTGAAGAATTGAAGAGAGACTCAGCCAAAGTTCGGAAAGAGGTGGAAAAAGAGAGGGAAATGCTTCATTTAGCTGATGTACTACGCGAGGAAAGAGTGCAGATGAAGCTTTTGGAAGCTAAGTATCAATTCGAGGAGAAAAATGCACTTGTTGACAAGTTGAGAAACGAGCTTGAGTCATTTTTGAAATCTAAGAATGGAGAAGAGCAAGAAGATTACGGCTCTCCTAGATATGAAAAAATTAAGGCACTGGAGAGACATTTGAGGGAGACTTTGCCAGGCTCTTGTCAATTTCAAGAAGACGAGAATGATCAGGATCAAGAAACCGTAGACAAAGTGGAGAAAAATGAAGAGGAAGATGACTCAGATGATAGTGACCTCCACTCGATTGAACTAAGCGTAGATGAGCTCAACAAGACCTTTCACTGGAATGGTACTGTAAAAAATGAGGCGAAGAGAAATTCAATCGACAGAAGCAAAGGGACAATTCCAACATCCGAGAACATAAAGAAACCAACCATTTCCTCGCAAGCAAAATTTGCAGATGGCATAGAATGGGAACTCACTACCAATAAACAAGGAAATTTTGATGTGTTTGATAAGAATGTATTGTTTGAATTTGCATCAAAATCTTGGAAAAATGGTGCTGAGGACGAAATCGAGAGATACAAAGTGATTAAAGATCTGAGAGACAACATTGTTTCTGGTACAAGAATGGTTTCTTCTCAAGAATTTTCTGGTCCAAGCTGATACACAGTCTGTCTTGAATGAGTTCTAATGGGGTGATATATCCCATCCAGCGATCTACGTCGTGCCCTTCTTCGTTACATTAAGGAGATATTTTTGTCCATAGACCATAGCTACTAAATTTTGCTTGGGAGACTAATAGTTTTCTGGGATCTGATTGTAAAATCGAATTTTCCTTTTTTTTTTTCATTATTTTATATCATTTGCATAAAATTATTCGTACAAAGTTTGCTTCTTTGCTAAAAGTTATGCTGCCAAATATATGTTACACTAGATTGTTTCATGTTAGAAATGACATGTACATGCATGGTTTATTATTTTTCAGAGAATATTTAGCTATTTAGACTTGGGCAACTTTTCATAAATAATTAATCGTTTGTCAGCATTTCATCCTCGATAACCTAGAGGTGGTTGGAGTGCATAATATACATTCATATCGGAATCATATACAAAGCAAAAATATATAATCCGACGGATTATAATACACGAGGCGAACCATACACGACCTAGTATATATATATAGTCTTAAACAAAGCATATAACAACGTTGTCACCTCATTGCTATGTCAGTTTCTAATTGCTAGCAAAATCAAGGAGAAGATTTTGCTGTGTGTTTGTGTCTGAAACCTAAAGAAATGCTGTAGGGGCCATGTCCCAAACAGATGCCTTGCACTTATATTAAACTAAGTACCAACCACAGCTGTAAGAAGATGTGTATTTGTAATGGGATTCCAATGTCCAAAACACGTCAATTCATTCATGTATTAGGTGATGGCTAGCTTTTGTCAACCATGTTACCTTTGTCAGCCTGATTAATTACTCTAGGATACATGTACTTCCATGGCTGTGATTATTAATTAATGAAACAAATCTAGTATGTTAAAACTATTTTTTTATTTTTATCAAATTATCCTTTTAGTAGTTGTTCAGTCCATTTTATTAATACATATATTTAAGATTAAATGATTTCACGTTCTCCGGCTCGAACAAGTGGAAAATGATTGCCCTAAGATAAGAAATTTTTATAAAATTTTGTTATGAACTTTTTTAGCATATAAANTCACATGTGCATGCACCATTAGCGAGTGGCTCAACATGAAACCTTGATTGTGATATTGAATTATTTTCTTGTCAAGTTTAACGTAGACCACACAACATGGACGAATATTGATAGGAGATATTATGTCTTGATAATGCTACATTACAAGTGGTGGAAGCCAAGCTAGTGTGTGAGAGCAATATTGGATTATTTATATTTTAAAATATTAATGTGTGCTTTACTGTGTTTATTGGTTTTATACTTTTATATTTATATATACTAGGAATGTACACGTGCGATGCACGTAGGTGACTAATAATGAAAAATATAATCACAATAATTAGATAATGTTTAAAGNCATTCATTTGTCCTATATGATTAGTTTGATTCAAATTCAGTTGTACTAATAAAAACTATGTCCACACATAATGGATGAAATTACAATCGGCAACCAATGACAAAAACGCTAATTCGAAAGCCTAACCAATGGAATTTATCAAGAAACAGATCGGACCAATCGAATTACTAAAGCCCAATTTAGGAAACGGGTCTAGCTAATCGCTGGACTATGGTTAATGTAAATTGCATGAAAACATGCTCATTGGGATATCGTTACAATAAAAAGAAGTGTTATATATATAGACACAAAAACTCATGTTAGATAATCTTCAATGTCAATTTTGTGAGACGGATCTTATAATTGGATCATTTATGAAAAAAATATATTACTTTTTAGTATGACAACACATTTTACTTATTTTGGCAATTTTCTTGGGTAATGAACTATTTGGTTTAGTTAACTGTAAGTTCACTGACATTACCCTTCCAATATTATTTCTGAATGTCGGCCTTGTACTATTAATTTCTGAATTAATATATAATCTTAAATATGTCTATCTAACAAGATTTTTGTCCTAAGTACACTTGTATGAGGATGAGCTGCCCTGTGTGGTATCCGAAAAAACAAAAAAAAAAAATTTATTCAAGAAGATTTATCATTATAAATTCGCTTCATAACTAACGATGGAGTGTACATTATTCCGTAACTAAAATCAGTACATCCAGTTATTACTACAACATGATTCAAGAACTATATATTAGACATAAATTTAAACATAGATCAGTCCTCCAATCACGAAAAAACATCAGAGAAATCGAATAATGGAAGCTTTATTTAATGAAAAAAATGTATTATTTGAAAAACCCTTTATTGGAATTAGAAGACCAACGAAGCGAAGAAAATATGCTAAGTAGAACCATGGAGACAAATCCGGCAAGGAGGATGCCAGTTGAAATGTTGGCCATGTTTAGGAATTTCTTTCCTTCGTCGCTGAGGGGAAAAGCTCTTTTAAACTCGCACGATATGCCGAAACCAACCCCGACTCCCGTTGCCAATAGAAATGCTGTTACCTGCAAATTATAGTTTTTTTTCTCCGTAATTAATTTGATTATCGTCGAAATGCTGGTACGTACGACTTCATGTGTCACTAATATATGACGACATGTTAGCTCTCGATGAAAATTTCGTTAAACGTACATGCAAATTTAATATCAGATTTGGCGAATAGGTGACGAAAAAACTACTGAGACTAACTTGTAGGATCAAGTTTTTTGTAAATTTTCCTACTATGTAAACAAAATTTGTGCAATTTTTCAAAAGCTAGCTAAAGTTTCACACTTCAAAATTTTCTTCAATCATTTTGCATATGGAATAATATATAGTTTGTCATCATGTTATGTATATATATATATAATTGGAATTTTCTTTTCTACCTAAACCCAAACATTTTCTTTTTGTCATACTAATCTAGCTACTGATGAAAAATAATTTATACATTCAATATTTTATTGATTGCAAAAATTAAAGAAGATTTGTTGACCTTGTCTCCATAAAAGTCAAACTCTTGGAGGAATCCGTTGCGTATGAGCCTCTTCTCTTTAGCAACATTATATATTGCAAATGGAATTTGAACGAGTGTATAAATAACTCCTATGCCACCAACTGCGACTATGTACCTATTCAAGTATAAAATCACACTCAATTAATCATTGAATATTTCTCCACAATACTTGATAACACAAATTTTTTTCTAGTTACCTATAACCGATAAAGTCGTAGAACATAGCTTTAGAGCCATCGTCATCTTTGGCCTTGTTGATGACCATAACCACGATGGAGGCAACCAACGCTAAAAGAGTGAAGATCCTCAGAAAAAGAATTGTGTTCAGCATAGCCCGGCTAGCCATTAGTGCTCCCAAGTCAAAAACTGGTGCGCGCGCGTGTACGTGTGTGTTTTTTTCCCTGAAGTGAGAAATGTAACCTTAGCTTATTTATAAACAAATTAATATATGTCGTGATGAATTATAGTTCTTGGATATGCCGATAAAATCGAACGCGTTTAGGGAGATGCTGCTGCAGCTGGCCACGGACAAAATTAATATTATTCGGCTAGACAATTTTTAAAATTCAAATCTTGTCCATGAAGCAAGAAAAAGAGAAACAATGAAGTTCTGATGTTTTTTTAATAGTAAAAATGGGGAAAGAAACAAATACCAGATGACACAAGATGAAAGAGGACAATATCACATCCAAATAATTAGTTGGTCAATAAATAAATACAAGGACAATAAAGAAAATAATACAGACTAACTAACATAGTAATTATAGTAGAATATTATATTAACATGTTATTTGCAATAGAAGAGGTGAATTGTTGGTTAATTAATTTCTAAGAAACATACTTAGGGCGCGCATTCGGTTAATTTGGTTGTTGATCGAAATGAATTTTGTTAAACCAAATCGATTTTTTTCCTAAGCAAACCTAACATTGAATCTAACGATACACGCACCACAGGCTTGTGCCGTATCAACATCAGACTGTGAAATATAATAGGTCCAACCCCCGTATGAATGACCTTCACATATACTTAGGACATTCAAAAGCTAAAGCGTGAGGAAGATATATATTTTCCCAAAGAGGAGAAAATTTAAAATAATAAGAACTAGCTGGACCTGTGGACTGTTCAAAATTTTCAATTAATCTGCAACTGCCTAGACAATTAATTATTGGCACTTCAACCCTATGAGATTTATTCTCTTCTTCCGCCACTTCCGTTTCCGAAATCTTCTACGTCTCCTCTTCCAGTTTCAAGAGTCTATCCTTATCAAATTTCTTTATTCTTCCTTCACTAAGCATCCTAATTGCTTTTTGTTCAGACTCAACCACAACAATATAATGTCATCACCGGCCATTGGAAGCCCCTTTAACCCTTCGATCTCGACTGGCATTGCTGGTGTAGCCTGTGGAATCACTTTTCTTGCCATATCCTTAATAGACTTAATTAATTCTTCCCCACTCGCAACCTACAACAACATGCTGCCCACAAACTAAGGTCCCCGCCTTTACTATTGCAGTAGCCAGTAGACCACGCCCCTTATCCTGGCCTTGCCTCAACTACATAAGCTTGGGCAGGACCATCAATTCGTGCTTTGCTTGGAGGCTAGTAGAAGTTTGTCGGAAAAAAAACTAAGAGCGAAAAAGATATCAAGGAGTAGGAACAAACAGAACTTGGGGCTAGTAGAAGTTTGTCGGAAATTCCATAATGTTATTTCAAGAAGTTTAGTTACGTTATTGTGATTAGAAAATTTTAGTCTTCTACCGTATATACTTTTTAGGTTGTAAAACTTGGATTCAATATTATGATTTTTAGAGAATTTCAGTAACATTATAGGCTTAAACATTCTCAAAAGTTTCATCTTGACTCTTCGAGGCGCGGGTGTGACATAAATGAATTCAGTGTATTTGAAAGACTCGCCTTGCTTCCAAGGACCAAGATATATATTTTATTTATAATTGATTTTTAAAAATACATTTAAAATATTAGATTGCGTTTCTCACTTATTTCCAATCACCCTGATTTATAAGAATAACCCTGTTTTTAATTAATTAGTTTAGTATTTTTGAAAAGATCGTTAAAAAAATTATCGATAACAAAAAAATTGTTAAATATTAACATGGATAAAAACAACAACCGAATCATGGTCTTGAAAATATTACCCAAATAATTTTTTAATTATAAATTATATAAAAGATATAAGAAGAAAACAAAATTGATCATAGCGAAAAATAAAAAATAAAAAAAATCATCCATCTCACTACCCAGGAAGCCGAGAGGTTTCTGCGAAGATCTTCGTTACCTTTTCGTAGAAAAACCAAAACAAACAGAAAAATCAGAGAAAAAACATTACAATATAATAAATTAATGGGCAAAAACGTGCAATATACGTACAAATACATCGAACGTGATTGATATATTTGATACAAATAAATTTATCTTAATCTTATCTACTTTTAAATCATCATATCACTTATCATAAACACCATAATTTTTATAAAAATAAACTTTACATATTTTATTTTTAACAGAATCTCTAAATTTTATATCATATCTCTATGTATAAAGTACGTAATCATTAACATAAGTATACAATATTATTTCTTAAAAGTGAGGTTCTTAGATATTTAACCACCCCTAGAACAACAACAAACAAATGTCAAAGCAAAAACAAAAATGAGTAGGTCTCTTGTGAGACGGTCTCACGAATCTTTATCTGTGAGACGGGTCAATCCTATCGATATTCACAATGAAAAGTAATACTTTTAGCATAAAAAGTAATATTTTTTCATAGATGACCCGAATAAGATATCCGTCTCACAAAATACGATCCGTGAGACCGTCTCACACAAGTTTTTGCCAACAAAAATATTCTAAATATGAAATTAAAAAATAAAACTAGCTAGATAAACTTTATTAAAATATGAAATAAAATTTAAAAAAATTCAGTCAAGTTAAAAGAGACGAAAATCTATTTAAAAATACTGTATTTTACATTGTGAAAATATACTAAAAACACATCATCATCATATTTCTTAATACAAAATGGACGTATTCTTGGCGACCGGTGAAATTCAAACTTGAGAAGATGATTGGTAACAAAAAATTATCATACGTTAGCATGAAAGTTTTTTTTAAAAAAATAAAAATAAAAATTTGTGGGTAAAACAAAAATTGAATTAATCGTGTTGGTAAAAGAATGTCAAAATTTATGATCTCAAATTGGGTTTTGTTGAAAACTCGAAAGGATTATTTGTCAACCTCTTATGACTTAATTATATAAATTTTATTCGCTTTTCTCACCAAGAAAAACGACGCAACACGCAAATAAATCAAGATGATTCTGTTTTGAACTCATATAATGCACACACACTCACAATTGCATGCGTAATCCGACCTAAACTATACATACTTTGCATCAAAGCCTATCAATTTGATATAGTAAAATAATTCCTTAAAAAAAATATCATTCCCTTGCACTTACGTTCATATATATTCATAATTTCCCCGTCAATGAATCCCATATTAACTCACAAATTCCACAAAGAAGACACTTCTTGGACGGTGGACTTCGAAACGCAGTCGGCCTCATGGGGCTCAAGTATAAAAGAGCTACACGGCTAACGAGTCGATCTTTGCACGGCTCATCGTCGTCGACATCTAAACACGACGTTCTCGGTGTATCCACCACATCTCGTAAAGATATATAATTTGACGTCGATTCATGATTTTGACTCGAATGTCTATTGCTTTTACGGCTGCATGTTGCTGTACTCCTCGAAACTTCGGGCGCAGTTGGTTTTTCTTGGCACATTGTTCTCGAAAGTGATTTTTTTTTAATGAGCCTGGCTTTTTTAGATTTATATTAGCTTTTATAATCTCAGATGTTCTTATTGAACTCGATATAAAGAAATTTGACGTATTTTACTAGGATTTAATCTGTAGAATTTAACAGTATCTTATACCTAAATTCTTTGGATTTGTTAGTATCTTTTTAAGCTTAATCTTGAATTTCAAAGCTTGATAAAATCAAGGATAACTGGAACATAGCTGCCACGATTCTTATAAACGCAACAAACTTAAATTATTTTATGAGTTATTTTTCAAAAAACCAAATTTAAAATAATTATCTGATTGATATGAAAATCACTTGTAGATAAAATATTGCTCTACATATCCGTCCGTTGTTTGAAATTAGATTTTTAAGTTAGAAGTAAATTTAGTGCCTACTTTATCCCATCATTCTCTACGTATAACGAAAAATTTCAAATGACAGTGTGAATCTATTATATTTATTCAACATAAACCAGGTCACATAATAAGCGAATATTACATATACGAGTAATATGTTGGAAAATTTTATGTTTAATGAATGAAAATTAAGCAAATTAATCAATGTGTTTGATTGGAAAAATTCGAAACGAAAAAACGATACTTAATGAACGAATATTAAGTTCGGCGGTTCTGAATAAAACTCGAAAGAGTTTATCATATGTTGAAAGAAACTCAAACGAGTAGTCAGAACATGTAGGGGACAAAAATCAAAAAAAATAAAATAAAATTCGTGAACAGTGACTGGCGCGCGGCTGCGCGCGGTTCCGCGCGCCCGAGCCTGCCGAGGGCAGGAGCTGGCGCGCGGCTGCGCGAGTTCTGCGCGCAGCCGCGCGCGCCTGCCGAGCGCTGCCGAGAGCGCTCGGCAGCGGGCGCCAGCGCGCGCGCGCCTGATCGCACCCCTTCGTGCTGTTTTCGTGTCCCTTCGATTTTTCTTGTATTTTTTCATTTCCTTGGCATTGTTTGATGATTGTGGTCAGTTACAATGGCCAAGGGACACCCTTATGAATGAAAGCTCATGTCTTTTCACATGAAAATCATTAAATACATGATTATTCAAAATCAAAACATACATTACATCTTTTTGCATCTCCTTCTTCCTACTTCTAAAAGAGAGAGTTTCCTTCATTTCCTTGTGAAAGAACTTGAATATTTGAGTGCTCATTATTCAATAGTTGTAGTTGTATCTTGAGAGAAGATTGCCACAAAACTCAAGCACATTGTGAGGGCAAATTCTTCTTAAGGAGAAAGTGTTCAACACTTGACTCTACAAAGCCATTTCTTTGTTTTCTTCTTGTTTTCTCTCACATTTTAATACCCCAGTCAAACATAATATACATACATTGCTATTGAGGGAACATCGTCTATTTCCGTGGCCACACCTGCACTCTGTGAAATAGGTTACTTTGAACGTACTGAAAATAATTTAGATACCTGCATTCTCGTATTGTAGCCTAGTTTAGTTATGTAAATGCTAGACGATTTAAGGGCTCCTTGGTTCAAGATCAAGTATCCGGTTGTGTTTTATTCATCATGGCGTCGACTACAGAAGTAGTTGGTGGTGGAGTTTGGGCTTGCAGAATACTGCTGCTGGTCATGGTATCATAATCTTCATGTAACGTGTTCAAACTGTTCCAGTCGATTTCAGCTAATATTCAGAAGTCATGGAATGCAAGGAAAAATATGAGGAAAAGAAAGAAGAAATAAACAGATGACTAAGGATACGTTCTGTCCTCCACATGTCGGTGATGCTCACATCCGCATCAGACAATAGCCAATAATCAGCAATACTCTACGAAAACATGAAACAGGAGCTCAAGAAAGTCAATATTTCATGCTTCCAGACATATTATTGAGCTCACAAGTATAATCATAGTCCATGAAAGATAGGTGGATCTTGTATGATAATATTTTATTCTAATCAATTAATATGGTTAATTTTCATTGGACTTACGTCAATATATGGCACGACATTCATGATTCCACTCACGAAATCATGTGATGTACTTGCATCTGAGCATATTCTTGGAGCTTCTATTCCCTGCAATTCGACATTGTTTCCTATGTTCTCCTCTATTGGAGGTTGTGTAGATGCATTCTCATTAACATTTGAAGTTTCAAGGATGCTCGGTTGGGGCTCGACAGTATTTATCACCTCAAAATTATCCTCGAATTGACTAAACTCGAAATTAAGAACAAAACAGAAGCAACCAAAAACAAAAACAAAAAAAACTCGCTTCAGAACAGAAGCCAGAATATCAAATTTCATCTATGAAACCGTGAGCAGTTATTAAGATAGGAAAAAATTATAAAAATGAAATATACCTGACAAGGTAAACATCTATGCGCCCCATTGTGCTTCGAAGAACTATTCTGTATCTCCGCTGTGGATAATCAACAGCCTATGACGAGTGAATCAGTACTAAGTTACGTGCACAATTACAGTAAACTATCTCATATCTGGGTTACAATTAGCAGAGGAAAGGAAGTAAAATAACCTCATCTGGATCAGGGACTTCTAATGTGGTTCCATGTGGAGCTTTAATGGCTATAAGAGTTTGATTCTAACGACAAAAAAATTAACCATGTGTCAGTATTAATAGACTGTCAAATTCATCTGGTTCAACCAATATAATAGCTATACCTGGAAGCAAGGTAAGTTTTTTATGTCATCTTCTGTGACAAAAAGCCACCTAGAGTGATGGTAAAATAAAGGAAATCAAAGTAATTTATTTTTTGTGGAATATTAGAATGGAGTTTTACCTCTGATTGTTTTCATCTTCACTGAGGCCCCTCAATCTCTCCTGTGTTTCTCTGAATGAAGATAATTTATCAGAGAGGATGATTAACCACAATTAGAAAAATCTTGTTGATGCCATAGAACTATAGACACATAGGGTCTCACCTTATCCGTTCATCTAGTGTGCTGTCTTCAAGTTTTAGATTTTCTACTTCTCTCTGAAACAAAGTAATTTCAAATAATAAAAAGGAATGCAGAAAAAATATATAATGTATATTTTTATGTAATACCTGTAAACCAGAAAGACTCTCGTCATCTTCTCCAGGTCTCGAGCCGTCTAATCCCCTATTTGACAACAATACTCATAAGCGACGCTGATTATCATAATGGTGGTACTCAAGGGTAAACATGATGCTAAACTGAAAAACACTTCAACCAAATAAATAAATATTTGATGGTTGCTTCCATACTTCCACTTGATTCTGTTTTTGAGTTTCTTTTCTATGAGATCAATGCCTTCGAGAACATTAGTTATATCATAAATACGCCTCTTCTGTACCTGTTGAAACATAAGAAACTTTCAAACACTATGACTTATGGCATGGCAAAAAAAAATGAAACATCGATTTAAATAATATATTCACCTCTAACATCGCTGCAGCATTATTCAAATCAAGAATACCATTTTCTGCATGCTTAATAAGATTAATGAACTTCTTTGTTAAAAGACCTGAAAGGAAAAAGTTATTTTTTTTAGATTTCACCATGGATAAAACAGAGGATTAAGCAAAGATTTTAAATAAATCAAATAATTACTAGATGCAAATACATAGAACTGAAAGGATTGAGTAGAAATATTTCTGAAATTGACTGATAAAATTCTATTACCTAATGAGCTATCATAACGGCATGGACCAACAGGTGTGAGATTGTTACTTCCCAGTGATGGAGAACCTGCGTAAATATGCGATCAGAAACTACAAACTATCTTTCTCGTTATTTATTTGGACAAAATTCAGAGTACCAAACATCACATGAGATTAAAATAGTAAAATTCACCAATAATTGACAATGGAGTTGAGAACCTGCTTTTCTAGACTTCGTCGTCCTTGGAACCTTTTGGGCCCTTCCTGCTTTTCCAGATACAGGAGTTCGAGAAAGACCTTTGTTGGTGCTAGAATTTCCGGGACCCAAATATTGCTCTGAAGATTCCACTTCACAGTCGGCCATTCCACTCTTCCGCTTCAATGACTTGAGGAGATGCAAAAACATGTCACAGACTCACAGTCACCAACATTTATCAAATCCAGCAAACAAGTAGCAAGTGCAATAATTACAGAACCACCGTGGACAATACTACATCATGTGCTTTCTGTGAAACTCAAACACATATTTAGGACGACTAGAGCTGAAGAATCAGAAGAACTTAACTCAGTCAAGCTTTTCAAGTGGTGAAGCTAAAAAGAACTTTTGCCATAACTTTAAGGCTATCAAAAATTAAAGCTTAAAAGCAACACTAGCAGGATCACATTAAGACATCACGATATACAGATTAAGTGAGGGAAAACGGTTAATGAACTTCTTTGTTAAAATCATCATAACTGAAATTATATCCATTCAGTTGCGTTTTACAACTCGAAGATAATGACTAATTCCAAGGTCATTTTATAACACAACCAAAGCAACTCTATACAATTTATTTCAAGTAATGATGGAAATGGACAGGTAACATCCATGAGGGAGGATGTAAAACATGTGGCAACATTAAACCTGTAATAAAACACAAACCTTTTTTTAATGAAATCAGGTAAACAATCGGTCGAATCCAGTTATGAGTCAAAGAACCCACCGAATAAAAAATTGCATGGTGAGAGAAAGAGAGAGATAAATAGTCATCGATAGAGCTTCACAACACAGATATTATCCAGTAAAACCAAAGAAAGCAACTTCAGTTAGCTTATAAATCAAATAATTAATTCACCACAGACACCGAGATTTCCTTGAATAACAAAATTCACTTTGCAGTACGCAAAAATCAACAATCAGTAAACATTCAACTCGCCTAAAGATTTACACCCAAAGTTCAACATCATTCATTCATCTGGAATCACTCAATTCATAAAATCTAAGCACACAAAAAAACAAATCAAGAAACAAAGTTAATGACAGCCGCAATTCAACCTCAGTTTTCCTTTTAACTACATAAGTAATATCAAGGACAAGCTTGCTCACACAACCGTAATTATGAGATTCGAAACAAAAACCGGAACACTCACAGGCGGCGTATTTACGACGACAACCTCATCAAGTTCCTGATTAGCCCCGAGGCGAGAAGAATTTTCAGCCGCGAAGTGCTGGTAATCGCCGCCCCTTCCAACTCCTCCAAACGGAGGCTTCACGGAAGTAAAAGGCAACAGTTTTCTAGAAGACTTCTGCTCCGATTGTCGCTCTTCCTCCATGATTAGATCTTTTCTCCAGGTGACAAATGGAAGTGGGAATTGAAGTAGATCTGTTTTGGGTGAGAAGGAACAAAAATGGAAGGGGAAAAGAAAAGGAGGGAAGAAAAGAGCTGTGGGAAGAAGAATGGTGGGGGGGTTGATTTGGTTCGGATAGAGAAATGGAGGGAAGAACTTGCCATTTATTTTATTTTTATTATTGCAAACTACTCGATCTAAATATTTTATAACTATTTACATTTCTCTGTATTATATGTTTTGATTAGTTTAAATTGAAAATTATTACCACATTGAATTTCTAAATTGGACTTAAGATCATGTGTGAAGAGGTTAATGTCACATGTAATAATACATTTCATATTGTTTCGGAAAGAAAATAATTTTTTTAATTAACCGTCCGATTTCACAAAATATTAAAAAATACATTATTTGTAAGAAAAATATCGAATTAGATTCTAAATTGACGGGTTACATGATCTACATAGTTATACACAGTTTTCGAACGATTATAACGTAAAATTCGCTATGGTGGCAAAATCGGGGGAAAAAAAGGATCAAAATACATGTGAAAAACAATACAAATCACTTGTAAATTATACAAAAATGGATTCTGGAAATGTGATGCTGTGGGGATGCTCAAAAGAATTTTCCCTGTTGGGGAGATAAATCTATGAATGTTACCACTAAAATTATCAGCGATAAATCAAATAACTCTCATAATTATAAATTTTGAAAAATTAATTACACGTGGGCAATGTCTTAAAATGGCAATACAACTTCTTTGGGCACAAGCTATTAATTAACCTTTTATTATGCGTGCGTTTTTTTACCTGTACGGATTGTGGTTTGGCGCCTTCCATTTGCGTCGTTAAGCTGGCTTTCTGTTGGGCCACGTTGGTCTTCATGATTTCTCAGGAAACTTGGCCCGGTAAACCTAACCTTTTGGTATTGGGCCTGTTATGTTTTGATGGACTGAGCAATGAGATTACTGGCCAAACCTTTGTAGGTAATTACATAAATAAATGTATATAGTACATTTTTTCTTGTGAAACAATTTCATTGTCTTTTTTCGATCAGACAAATAAGTCTGATTCATATTTAAATTGAGAAATAATAATTTTAGAATAAAAAAATTTCGTTAATTTGATGTTGTTAGAGATATGTCTCACGAAAAGTAAATAAAATTTCTATGAATAAAATAAATTTGTTTATTTTAAATTTTATTGCAAAATAAAAAAATATAGCCAAATTATACCATTTTAAAATTATTACTGAAATTGAATTAAATTCAGATATA